>NC_087207.1:82271568-82274068 GCF_015104395.2 Macrobrachium nipponense
AATATACAAAAAAACATACATGAAAACAAAACCATTTAAAAAGGATGGAAAAGCAGCGAAGAAAGCCGGCTCAAGCCAGGTATTGATTCTAAGGAAAGGTTATAAATTTGTTCTGAATATACATAAGTAAAAAAAAAACCCTCTTTTGATAATGTTACTTTCTTTTTATTTATTTATTTATTATTATTATTATTTTTTTTAGTAAGGCTCCCGATGTTCCATGCAACAAATGAGTGTCAGTTTATCAGGTAAACTTAAATGAAGGGTCTTGGTTACTGTAAGTAACTAATCGGCCAATTTGTCGTTTGATAAAGAAAATATAAACGTTATTATTTTGGGTAACTATGTAGTTGCTAAAAACCCCTTCCTGCCACGACTCACTTGTTCAGTTTCTAAAAAAAGAGTTTGCCTGAAAATCTAAGCAGTAATTAAAAAAAAAAAGTTCCATAGAAAAGAAAACTATAAGCATAGGGCTACCAAGAATTTGCTCTCATTTCATGGCAATACAAGTATCAAGTAAATAGGGATAAAGTCTTAACTCAAGAATTGCAATTTCGTCCTTCAAGTATAAAAATAAAAGAAAAGACAATACATGAGATTTCAGAATCTCATAATGAATAAATCTGAGTGAATGATATAAACATAACTGAATAGTGAACTGGAAAACCATATACAGACTATATCAAAGGATAAGAATTTAAGAACTAGATTAAAGAAATAAATAAGAACCTTATAAGAGTAAGCATATGATGTCAAAGATAGAAATTCACATCTTTACTATTATGTTAGAATCGCATCAAATAACGGAGGGAATGGCAAGAGCATATCTGCTATCTGATTGTTCTAAATAGCACAGTCGGAGAAGATAGTAGCGTAAAAAGATGTAGTAATCAGCAGGGAGTGCCTCGCGCTTCGGTCGTTGGTGAGTGTTCTGTGATCACTGTAATTTTCTATCTGAACGATCCTTTTCATTCGCTGCCGAATATGAAGGAAATATTTGTCTTTCTCGTTTCATTAGTTTCCCGAGAGAAATCTATCGGACAATGATTACCAATTACATGTTCTTCATCATTTCTACTACGATATTTAAACGGGAATATGGACTGTATTCAATTGTGCATGTCTGTTCGTATGTTAGACTTTCTGTGAGACGGATATCTCTGGAAATTAGTGATAGATTGATATAAAAAAAAGTAAAGGTATGAAGAAATGCAAGACCTGATCAGAATCAGAGACTAAGTTAATATCGGATCCAAGTGAAGAGGAATACACACTTACACACACACAAACATTATATATATATATATATATATATATATATATAATATATATATATATATATATATATATATATATATATATATATATATATATATATTTATCTTGTAGTGACTGCGATATGCTAGCACCTTAATTGTTGAAGTCTATTCCTTACTCCATGAAGGAGACTTACGACTGGTAAAAATAAAAAAGATTTTTGAGTTATGATTTAAATTGTCTTCTAATATAAACCTAGAATTCAAAAGCGAATAGAGTAATAGGAACTTAGCACTAACTGATCAATAATCACCATCATCATCCTTATGAGACTTTTAACTCATGTGACACATATTCTGAACTCTTTTGTAAAAACCTACTTTGGTCATTTTTCCGCAAACAAAAACGCTGAAAAAGGATGTTGAGCTCACGTCAGTGTCACCCTTGAGTCACCACCAGACATCTTAAAAGTTGTTGCTCCTCGCTTCTCCATGATACTTTTTCCATATTTTAGAACGAACGCTGGATAATATTCATGAGTAACCTAAAAAAAAAAAAAAAAAAAATTATGATTGAAATTATTTGTTAATATCAAAAGCACTCACTAAGTGAGAAAGCTCTTTCTTCTATGACGAAGCTTCAATAGAACAATAAGGGACTTAAATAGTGTTCAAGGAATAATATACCTCTTTTAGAAGGTTCCCCATTACCAAGAGAGCAGGTAGACCCGTAACATCTTTGGGCTGTCTCTTGAAAAATGTATAGCACTTCTTTTGACTAAATGAATGAAGTGGTTCTTTGGTCTTTAGTCGCCTAAGACGAGCATCAACTAGGGAAACAAATGGCGTAGGACTTTCAGCCTCATTCGAAAACGACAGTCTGAAAATTAGTAGACTGTCACCTTCCATTACCTAACTCACTGTAAAGGGAAATGTCATATATATATATATATATATATATATATATATATATAATATATATATATATATATATATATATATATATATATATTATTAGGTTAACGTAAAACTATTATTATTTCTTTTGTTGATTTAAATCAGCCTTGTTTACTTTTTTGTTTACTTTTAGTTAAATTTTTGCTGAGTATGTTTACTCTTGTGTTTCCGTAAGTTAAGTGGCTTTACGATTGTTTCAGTGTTTTTGCGCCTCCTCCTCCTTTTTTGTGTATTAGTGAACTATCGTTTTAACGATTGTTATTCTTTTGCTTTGAGTGTTTATAAAC
>NC_087207.1:82279068-82286568 GCF_015104395.2 Macrobrachium nipponense
ATTAGGTTATTATTATATGTAGTTACGATGATTATTTCTTGTAGCAAGTTGTGAGAGTTGGCTTGGGTAGCACCGCCAACCTGTCACACTATGATTTAAGCTTAGCAGTGAGAAAAAAAATTAGTATATTAAACTAATTTTGCGTAATTTACAATTATATCGGGGAATACGAGATATCATATCTATTAATCCCTAGAGAAAGCAAAGTTAGCTGCGCATTCGACAAGATTAACTACTGCTGAAAAAATCGGCACCAAATAAAGCATATACTTTTGAAATATAAAGCAAAATTAGCATGAGGAAACTTGTTCAATGATTAGTATCAGTAAAATATCCTAATCCTTACTTACCACGCAATTGGGTCATTGGGATAAACATATTATTTTGTCCAGAACAGCCAAACCTTACCCAGATACCCAAATTTATATAACACGAATATCTAATAATGCAAAAAAAAAAGTGCTATGTAACTTTCAATCTATTAGAGAATACTGAGGTAGCATTTTACTTCAGTCAAGTTGTTAGACGAAATATATATAAGAAAATGATCATTTTTTTATTTATATTCCATAAGGAGAATGAAACACTTATTGCTAAACTGAGGAACCACGCTACCTGCAAAAATGTATATCTACATCCATTTGATCCTGGTGCTTTATAATGTATTACTTGTCTTCATCCAAATTATCATCTATATAAATATCATGTTTCCTTTGTTTTACAGTTGTCTATAGAAAATGCTGTTGGACAGAAAGAACAATAAAATTATTTTAACAACAGGGAACAACTCGATTCTGAGAAAACAATGAGACTATTTATAATAAAAATGAATAAAAAAAAGTAACCGTAGCGTGGTGCAATATTTTATATTATGGCTGACTCTTACTCTATTAGAAAGGTTAGGAGAGACACCACAACAATATAAACACCGATTTTTGTATTAACGAGATAAAAACTTTACTTCTTTTCTTACTGTAAATGATAATTCTTATTTAGTCCACAGATGAGAATTTTTATTATACAAGTGTATAAAAGTATATATCAAACAATATATACTGCTTTTCAAGACCAACACATAAAGGGAAAATATGACAGAAGCGCAAATGATTAAGTTCAGAAGGAGAAGAAATATTTAGGTGTTGTTGATTTATATTTTCCACATTTAGTGGTTTTCATTACTTTAGACACTTTTTTTAATGCTTTTTCATCGTTCCCCACAGCTAAGGTTGTGTCCATGTCTCTAGTTAATCAATTGGTTGGAGATTTGGGAATCCATCACTTCGGTAGCTAAGTGACTGCGGTCGTTTTGTCTTATGTCTGGTTGCATTATCGATATACCTATTGCAGTATTCGTCAATCAAAGGAGTGAATATAAATACGCCGGTTCTCATAAAAAGTGTTGTAAACTTGATGCCCTGAGAGCCACCTCACTCCCGAGAACATGCAACAGATACTGGACAAATGGAAACATGTATGTCCCTCTTCCAGGATAATCTGATGCAAACGCACTGCAAACACATTAATGGATTCCTATAATCCCAGTGCAAACGCCGATGCAATATTGGCAACGAACAAATTACCGAACAACCAAGCAAAATACCACTTCGACAATCGGTTGCCTGACTGTTCCCCCACATCCCATTCCGCCAACCCCCAACCCCACCCCCAATGTTGAGATGTCCGCTTTTTCTTATTTTTGAGCTCAAGTTTCTTAATGTATATATAAAATATATATATATATATATATATATATATATATATATATATATGTGTGTGTGTGTGTGTGTGTGTGTGTGTGTGTGTGTGTGTGTGTGTGTGTGTATGTGTATATTTATATATATATATATATATATATCTCTATATATATATATATATAATATTATATATATATATACATATTATAATATATATTATGGTAAATATGTTATCAATGTATGTGTATGTATATAATATTATAATAATATAATATATATATATATATATATAATATATATATATATTATATATATATATATATATATATATATATATATATATATATGATGTATGTATGTATGTATGATGTATGTATGTATGTGTGTGTGTGAAGATAAAAGCCCCATAAAGCACTATTTTAACTTTGCAACCATATATTTTGAGCACTTACTTCTGAGCTCCTGATCACAGGTAAAATATGGGCATAAGATGTCTTACAAACGTATTTATACAAAAACATGTGTAGGTGTGGCAGTAAGTCTCTGTTGGTGACCCAGGAAGGGTGGAAATTAAACTATTCCCTGGCGATTTCTGGCCTCCAAGAACATCCGACCACCAGACGAGAGTCGGCAGCCGGGAGTTCATTTAGAAGAAACTCATGTCTTTGAGGCACCCTAGAACGAATCGGAAATTGACTTTTCCACAACAACCCATTCTTTGAACGACCCTTAACCTAATGCTAAATTCACAGGGGTGAGCCTAACCAAGAGTGCCACTAGATGTTCCTACCAAATATCCTTACAACCCACCCCCTCCTTTTTTCTTCTTAGACTTTGTCCTACACCACCTCTAATACCAGTACCCTGCGAGCCAAGGACTATAAAGCATCTACTGGGATAGGGAAGGGGATGGGATTGATAGGACAACCCTTGTTTGCAAAGAAAGAGAGGAGAAACCAACAATCCAGAAAGGATAAGAAGGAAAAACAAGAAAGACTGGATAAACTTGTAAGGAAAGGACAAGAAAAAACAATAAGAGGGAAGAACAAGAAAAAAGGATAGGGTCGTTACGGGCTGCTCTAGGAAGAAGAGCCTATGCTGGCATAAGGCCAGCTAAATCTAAAACAACAACAGCGATAGGATTGAAAAAGAGGAGAAGCAAAGGAACCATGAGCTTTAGTTGACCCAAGCTGGTGCTAACAGTACCACTCAAGCCCCCAGCATGGCCTCACTCTCCTAAGCACATATCTTCATGCCGATGTGGACTGAAAGCGAACCCAAGGTCTAGCTCGACCGGGTGGAAAAGATCTTCCGCTCATATCTGCTCACTCCAGCAAAGTCTTGGGAAAAAACCTTGGAGGAAAGGGTCTCATGTCCTTCAACATCCCTGAGGATGATCAAGAAAAGCTAGATTTGGTATGCAAGGCTATTATCAAGGTTTATAGGATCACCCCAGAACGTTGGAGACAACATTGCTGAGGCCAAGTAAAGGAAACGGACCAGACCTAGTTTGAACGGGCATACCAATCAGACAAGACTTTGAACAAATGGCTAGAGTCCCTAGGTGCCTATTCTGCAGTGGTCATCCTAAAGCAATTCAAGATATTATGCCACTCCTGCACTCGCCACCGATGTCTGTGAGAAGGCTCCCACAACCTTAGCAGAATGCTGTAACATTGCGGACATGTGGAACTCAAATCACTCCCTTGAAAGCTTACTGGGATGAAAGATCTGCCCTGCTTTTTACGGCTCCAGCATCCCTCTTTCCAAGAACGGGCATTCTGTAACAAATCTGGACATTCCACGGAGGAGTGCTGAAAAAAGACTCAGGCCCTGCCCAAGGCACCTTCCAAACACCCTCCCGGGGATTGCCTCCAAAGAGTCCCCCCAACTCATTGGGTACCAAATAACATGTCAAACTACTCCTAGGGAGCAATATCCCAAAGAGATGGCCAGAAGGATCACATATCTACATGGTATCAACTTTGTTCCCTATACTCAGAAAGCCCTGCCATTGCCCTAATAGTTCTGAATCATTCAACCTTAGTTCCTCCAGCCAAGGGTCTCATATACATGGCACCTCCTCGAGTTAAATACCCCACCCTCCAGGTCAACGCCTTCGATAACACTGGTGTGCAAAATCTCCCTGATTCAGGGTGATAAGGTCCCCCATGGGGTCACCATTGACTGATGAAACTTCATCACCCTTGAGAGTATCAATCACACCAAAATGATACTCCCCACTGTCCAGTTGAGGGTCACAAGATCAAAACGATCTAAAATATGTACACTTGTAGTAGCAAGCTACCTTTCCAGAGGTTATGACATCCTCCTGGGGCAGGACTTCCAGTCCCACTCCAATTTACATCATTCCAGGGGTCCTAAGCTATCCAATCATTCATCAGGCATAAATAAGCCTCAACCCTCACTGCCAGTGCCACTCGAGTGCCCTGCGCAGTGACAGGTTCCAACCGTCTTGAACATCGAGCCCCTGAAAAATCTGGAGGTCAAACCTTTACCCTAAACCCACTGCCAAGGCCACTTGCATGCCCTGAGCAGTACCAAGTTTCATTCATCCCTAATGTTGAGCCCATTCAGAATTCCATTTCCAGACTCTCCCATCCGGAGATCCCGGACTTAACTCAAAATCTCTCCTAGTGCCACTTGTGTGCACTGCACAGAGCCAAGCTCCATCCGTCTCACACGATGAGTCAACTATAGATTCCATACCAGTGCCTGGCCCGCCTTAGTGCCAATGCCAGAGAACAACATATGTCTTACTTCAAGAGATCTCAATCCCAGTCCCCTCTCTTTTCCCGGCCTGACTCTGCTACCAGTGTTGGTGAGAGAGACGGATTCCCTTGACCACGGTGAAAGTTCATCACATGGCATAGCCTTGCAACCCATGCCTTAGCTGGGCATTATAATCTGTGAGCCTGTCACGCCTACCGATACCTCTTCTCTTTCCCAGTCCGTAGCTGACCAGTTCCTGAGTAAGGACTCTGCCACCTCGCAACTGGCTGAAGAACTTAAGGAACAGCCATGGCTTGTATAAGGACCTTCAGGCCGTGCCCCTGCTCCCAGTGCCACAGCAGCCAGAGTAGGTGGAACTCAGTCTTCCTCAAACTTAGTTCCCCCAATTCCACATGGAATATTGAACCAGCAACCTAAAAGAGGCCAAAGGAAGAAGGGTAGTAAGCGTAGAGCCTCCATGCATTTTCTTTGCACTAGTGCCAATCTGGCCCAGTGCTTCAATTAACATCCCAAAGGATTCTGGCATCTCTAATCCAGAGTGGGATGCCAGGCCTGTTCCCTAATTCATGCTTCTTACTTTTTAATCCAACTTGCTCCTGTGATATTTTCTCTTTCGCCAGCTTTACTCATTTTAATCTTTTATTGTAACATCTGCCTTGACCCCCTCAATTATTTTATAAACTCATAATTTAGCCTTTCATTTTAGTTATTTCTAAACCTATATTGGCTTCTCCATTTTATTTTGATTCCCGCTGTTTATTCAGAGTGCCAAATACCAAGATCTAATATTGCTGTAAGTCCATTGACTTCCTTATGTTGGCCAGAAATGCCATGGTTGCCTGACCAACCTGGTACTCCCAACGACGATTCCAGCCCTTTCAAGAGATTAAAAAAATAAGGTCTTGGCATATTTATCATAAATACTTATTTAATAATCATAACTATCAAGTATCTGTTAAATTCCAGAAAATATCCAAGCCAACATGACTCCTATTAAATTTTCATCATACTCTTTCATGTACTTAATCTTTGCCCATAGGCACCCTTGACATCAGTGGTACGTCTGGCACTGTGACGTCGTCCTAAATAACGTGGCAACACCTAGCTTAAGACCATGTATACGTTACTGTAATGCCTCATCAAGGCTAGCTAGCTGCATGTCTTTGACCATGTAAAGCTACTGCTAAGTTAAGTACAGGGTTATTTTAAGAATCACCTAAAGGAAATCATTTAAAGTGTTGTATTTTAATATTTTTGAAATCATTCTCATGTTTGTAACAGTTACTACTCAAAAATAACAGTAGCTTATGATTCACTGTATTTTGATGATTACGATAATATTCTCATATTTCTTTAACAAGTTCCTGTTTTAAAGTAACAGTAAGTTAAAAGCTGTTGATCCTTTCAACTTAGCAATATTTGTTTTATTCTGTGTCTGGGGTAAATATTGAATTATCAAATATTTTGCAAATATCCTTATAGTCAGAAAAGGCTAATTTTAAGAAAAAGAATACATAAAATAAAGCAATGTCAACCAATTCACCTGGATTGGTAGACAATCGCACCTCAAATGAAGGTGCGATATGGTCAACTTATGTGGGGAGGGGGGGGTGGGGGGGGAGTTGCTACATCCATTCCAAAGTAACCCGACCTTCCCAAGCTTTATAGAATTTATAAAGAAAATAAAAATAAAACATGCTCACTTAATCCTACCTGACAAGGAAGGGCATGAAAACTCTTGGCCTGTCCCTAAATCCTTTAATTGAAATCTCTCTCTCTCCTCCTCTCCTCTCTCTCTGCTCTCCTCTCGTCTCTCTCTCTTCTCTCTCTCCTCTCTCTCTCTCTCTGACCTAAGACTGCTCTGAGAATGTTTGTTCAGAGACACCAACAATTGGGAGATTAATCTTGACCTTGGCAAGGGAGCCGGTGTCGGGGAGTAAAAGAAAAGAATGTAAAGGCCAAATAAATCCTGTGGCCTTTTGATTGGCCACGAGGTGATTGTAAATCACAAAGGTTTTGTATCCATAGAAAATGGGAAGTAATTAGGAACAGAGGGCTTACAAGGACCGACGTGAGTAACAAATAAGCAGAGACATCCCTGGAAGCAGCCAAGGAACATCTTTGTAATCCCGATTCCATCAGGGGACCATTTTCCTTATCTCGTGGTTCTCTTGTTGGCCAAAGTTTTACGTACAGTGAGCCCCTTAAGTCCTCATCCAACCTTATTCTACACTAAAGCCCTCTTTCCTATAAGGTAATTTGTGCTGAATACAAATGTTCTTATCAGTCGCTAAAACTTCTGACTTTTGTTTCAAGTGCCAATGTTTTATATCATCCTTGCCTTGCTAGTGCAGCGTTAAACGTTGCCCTTCAATATGTGCTTTGCTTGGTCAGAAGTCGTATGTCCAAAGCATCGTTTGGTATTTTCAGTGTGCTGTCCTATATTTGACACCCCGTGGATGCGCCCTTGATTGTACCTTGTGTGTGTCGTGGTCCGACAGTACCATTAGTTCTGCAGTGAACATTCACATGGATAGTTCTTTCTTCTCCTTGTCCCTGTAATTTGATGCCTACACAGGATTTGCTATATGTTAGATTACCGTTTTAATCTTCTGATTGTTTTTAAATGTAAATGTAACTACAACAATCCCTTAACGAGTAGAGCCCTCAGTTCAGTAAAACCCACTTTGTTTTGCATTTTTCCTGTTCAAATAGCAGTCAGATCCCAGGATTTTATTTGATAAGTATGTAATTATCTTTCCGAGTCCAAACCTGCCTAGAAATTAGCATTTTCATAGGTAAACACACACACACACACACACACTATATATATATATATATATATATATATATATATATATATATATATATATATATATATATATATATATATATATATACATATATTATATATAGAGAGATGAGAGAGAGAGAGAGAGTCTATTGGTATTGCGGTTATTACAATTATGTCTCTGGTACAGTGACCAGTTGATAATAAATGTTATTATTAAATAAATATTTCAGCACAAAAATCAATGCAAACGATTGTCTC
>NC_087207.1:82291568-82304068 GCF_015104395.2 Macrobrachium nipponense
AGCCCTTTTTTTTTTTTTAGTAGGGGGGTGAACTCCTTTTTTTTTTATGTCGGGGTGTTGGGGGATGAATTCGCCCTTGACAATGAATTTCCAATGCCAGGATATCAGCTGATACTGATTGGTTGATGATGTGAGATGCCCGTAGGGTCTTTTTTTAAAAAGAGATTTTCTTTCTCTTGAATGAAGAGAAAAGGAAATGAAATGCATTGGATGTGTGTAAGTTTTCCTTATGCTTTGGAAGGCACAAATATAATGGGGACACAGAGATTATTATTATTTTTATTGTGTTGGAGAAATCACTTTAAAGTGGTGATGACTGATGATGATTGCTGACTGGTGTTGATTCTGGGGGATTGGCAGTATTGGTGTGTACTGGGGTAATTGCAATGTTAATGCCCTTACTTGGGATATTTGCAAGAGAATTATTACTATGGAGAATTATTATTATTAATTATTATTATTATTACTTGAGATATTTTACGGGACAAGTACTTAACCCTCTTACGCCGAATGGACGTATTAAACGTTGAGTCAAAATGTCTCCCGTATGCCGAATGGACGTATCATACGTCGACTCAAAAAAGTTTTTTTAAAAATTCGCGGAAAAATACTTATAGGCCTACCAGCCAAAAACTTTTGAATCACGCACCTTGGGGGATGCTAGGAGTTCACGGATCAAGGCGTTGTTTTGTTTACAATCGCTACGCAGGCGCGCAAGCGCGAATTTCTTTCTTATCGCGCTAAAAAGTTTCAGTGACACATTTCGGAAATTATTTCGTCCCTTTGACATAATTTTTGCACCATTTTAAATTATCCTTTACATGAAGTATTATATATGAAAATGTGCGCAATTTCATGTAAAATACAACAAAAAAAAATACTCATGATTGTAGCTGTTATCAGTTTTGAGATATTTTCATATAAATAACGATAAGTGCCAAAATTTCAACCTTCGGGCAACTTTGACTCTACCGAAATGGTCGAGAAACGCAATTGTAAGCTAAAACTCTTATATTATAGTAATATTCAATCATTTGCCTTCATTTTGCAACAAATTGGACGTCTCTAGCACAATATTTCGATTTACGGTGAATTTATGAAAAAACTTTTTCCTTACATTCGCGCGGTAACTCTTCCGATAAATTTTTTCGTGCGATTGTCCTAATGTTTGCACCATTTTAAATTTGCCGTTACATAAAGTTTTATATATGGAAATGTGCGCAATTTCATGCACAATACAACTGAAAACAACCCATGGTTGTAGCTTTTATCAGTTTTGAAATATTTTCATATAAATAACATTAAGTGCAAAAATTTCAACTTTCGGTCAACTTTGACTCCACCGAAATGGTCGAAAAACACATTGTAAGCTAAAACTCTTATATTCTAGTAATATTCAATCATCGACTTGGAAGTCTCTAGCACAATATTTTGATTTATGGTGAATTTATGAAAAAAAAAAAACTTTTCTTACGTCCGCGCGGTAACTCTTCCGAAAAAATCTGAATTTTTTTTGTGCGAATGTCGAAATGTTTGCACCATTTAAAATTAGCTGTTACATAAATTTTTATATATTAAAATGTGTGCAATTTCATGTAGAATACAACTAAAAATGATTGAAGGTTGTAGCTTTTCTCTTTTTTCGGAATATTTGCATATAAATCACGATAAATAGAAAAAAAAACCACGTTTGGTCAAATTTGACTCTACCGAAATAGTTGAAAAACGCAATTGCAAGCTAAAACTCTTACGGCCTAGTAATATTCAGTCATTTATCTTAATTTTGAAACAAATTTGAAGTCTCTAGAACAATATTGTGATTTATGGTGAATTTTTGAAAAATATATTTACTTCCCTCCGCGCGCCGATTCGCGGCCGCAAGTCTCCGAAATGCGTACATCGCATTATCCTAATATTTGCTCCTTTTCATATTAGCCATTTTATAGAGTTTTATATATCAAAATGTGCAAAAATTCATGAAAAATACAATAAAAAATAATTGAAGGTTGTAGCTTTTCCCATCTTTGAAATATGAGCATATAAAAAATATATATATAAACATTTCGACATTCAGTCAACTCTAACTCGTCCGAAATGGTCGAAATCTGAAATTCTAATCTAAAACTCTTACAGTATCGTAATATTCAATCACTTGTCTTCATTTTTAAACAAATTGGAAGTCTCTAGAACAATATTTAGATTTACGGTGAATTTTTGAAAAAAAACCTTTATTTACGTCCACGCGTTACGAATTCATACATCATTTTGTGATAATATTTTTCTGGTGTTGCTTTTATTTTTTTACAATGTATTATATATCAAAATGATTGAAATTTAGTGTACAATACAACGAAAAAAAAGTAACTCGTTAGCTTTGACCGTTTTTTGCACAGCGTGATTTGAATACAATTATGTATGAATTTTTTTTTTTGCTACCATATATCGCATTATTTACATATGATAATGATATTATTTTTCATTTCTGATAGTTGCATACTAAACTTCAGGCAATGACAAAAAAAAGGAGCCAAAAATTAACTCTTAATCTTTAAAACTAAGCGCGCTGTGATTTTTTCAAAAACTTATTTTTTCCGCTTCCGTGCTCACTCCAAACCGGGCCCGGCATACGGGAGAGGTTTTGATTTTTAGAGCTTCGGCGTAAGAGGGTTAAGTAGAATTATCATTACTTGAGACATATTTTACGAGAGATTTTAGATATTTCATGGGAGATTATTTTATAATTATCACAGATAATTATATTATGGAGAATTATTACAATGAATTATGGGAGAAATTTTGTGGTTAATTAATTACTGAGTTTTTGTGACTTTAGAGAATATGTCAGTTGTTCATGAGTGATGAATCTGGCTGAATTTTGGTGAATTGGGCTGAATTTTGCTGAACCTTTTGTGAATTTTGTGCTGAATTTTTGGTGAATGGGCAAGCATTAACATTGGTGATGTTTTTTATACTAATACTAGTGATTTTGATGAAGGCAATTTTGGTGATACTACTGATAATGATACTTCTGATACTGGTGATTTTTTTATATATACTAATACGTGAGTGATGTAATGATGTCAAGGGTGGTGTTGTTTTTTTTTAATATGGGAGGAACTAACAACACATTTTTTTGTTTTTCTTTTTTTATGAGTTCAGCAGATAATTGCTTGACATCTACGTGAGTCATGGAGATAGTTCACACTACCGTTGATTTTTCTTTTCTCCTTTAGTGGAAGTTAGCCATCCCTAACACAAGTTTTTTTTATATCATGGGTGAATTTGAATTTATTTTTTTCTCTCCAGTTTGTGAGAATTTTTTAATATCTCAGTATGTGACTTAGAGTCATTATTTGGGAACGTGTTTGTGTTTTCAGCTGTTTGATGCTGCAGAGAGATTCATGGGAGAATTTTTGCATTTTTTTTTAATGCATACGTAATGGCACTACATTTTTTTTCTCTGGATATTTATGTTCCAGAAATTGTGAGTTTCTTGTGCAATACCTTTGTTGTATGTGTGACAATTTTGCCAGAGATAGGAAACTTGGCTAAGTTTCTAGTGGCTTATGTCATAGTGCATATGGAGAAGTCTTTGCTTAGACACTGAATTTGGAGTTCTGTTATAATGAGTTGTGGCACACTGGTGATTTTTTCTAGAATTTCTTGAGCAATTTTATTTGCCGAGTTTTTGCCCTTTCTCAGCAGTTATGCTAAACAGAGAGTTTATAGTTTTTGATTATAACATTGAGTTATTCTCTGGAGAATTGGAGGTATATTATTTTGGAGTTATAATTTTATAATTTGAGATATAATATATTGGAGATATATTTTTGGCCATTTGATATTTGCCTTTGGTGGTGAGAGCTATGTTTAGTTCAATTATTTTGCAGCCATTTTTGTTGCAAATGGAGACACATTTTTGAGGAGATATATGGCAATATTTTTAATGTGACAGCTGGATGTTTTGAGTGCAAATTTTTTTTGGAGATGGGATTTCATTTTTTATTATCTTGCTTGGAGATATATTTCTTGGAGCCTTGTTTTATTCCACATGGAGTTATTGGTGAAATAGAGGTAAGTATTTTTATTTGCTGAAACAGAGGTGAATATTTTTTATTCCCGGAGTGGTGGTTTTTATTAACATGTGATTATTGGGGAAATAAGAGGGAATATGGTGTGGTGTGGTTATTAATCAAATGGAGGAAATATTTTTATCACTGGAGTGGTTTTATTATTAATATGGTGATTTATATAATTATATATATGGAGGTGGAATTGATCTTTGGCGGGTGACCTTTTTTGTGGTTATGATTTTTTCTTGAGTCGAATCCCTGGAGATTTCTTTTCGAGCTTAGAGAAGAGTTCTGTGGTTCTTTCTTTTTGGTTTCGTGACTAATTGGAGGTGAGTGGCATTACTGCATTGTGGTCCTATGGAGATATTGTGCATTTTTTATGTTCACAAGTGCCTTATTTTTGGAGGCATATAATTACTGCATTACGAGTTTATCGTAGTTTTTTAAAGCCCGAATAGGTGATAACTTTTTATATAATTGGGCAGTAACATGTGAGATATGTCTTTAAGACAAATTTTTGAGCACATTAGTCATATCCCGGAGATAATTTAGTGGAATGTGCTTACGTGATTTCAGTATAGAATCTTTTTTTTTTTGAGAATCATGAGTTTCCGAACTTGCGAGTCTGACTAGACATTTTTTTTTGTGCTGCTGTTAGAGTACAAGTGTCTGCAGGAGGATTTTTTTGCTGAAACCGCTGCGATGGGTCCGGTGTGCAGATTCCCTTCCTCTAGTGGTGATTGCTCAGAGTTTTGCAATATCTGGAAATGTTGACCATAGCATATCATGAAAATGCACTTGTAAGAGTTGCTTTCTGGCCGTGTTCGGTCGCACGAAAGTTGCGATGGGAAAATTCTGTAACTATACATGTGGCATTTCTTGGGGAAAACGCGGGGTTCTGTATATCATACATATATTATGTGGTTTGTGATGGGGAAGTTTACTTGTGATTATCTTTTTTTATTTTCTTCCTTTTCTTATGAGAGATGTAATTGGGGATTCAGCTTTAAATAGCATTTCTTTTTGGACGGGAGATGTAATTTATCAGGGTTGTGATTTACTTAAATGGGCGTTTGACATTAGGTCTCATTGTAATTAATTATATGTGAGCAATAAAGGGTTTTTGCTGTTAAGCATTGGAGATTTTTACTGATTTTGTGAGTTGCTGTAATAGAGCTTGAGAGAACATTTTTTTTATTTTTTGGGTCTGGGCTTGTTACATGATTTTTTTTTTCTTGGGCTCATTGCCTTTTTTTTTTTTTTTTTTTTTTTTACTTGTGAGAACATTCGAGTTTGAAATGTGAGTGCAGAAGTCCGTGGAGTTATTGTGAGTTTTGGATTGTGTGCTGATGTGTGAGTTTGGAGAATTGAGTTAGAGAACTTAATATTTCCTTTGCGAGTTGTGATAATGACTTATGATTTAGCGATCCTGTGGAGTTCCTTCACGAGTTGAAGTTAGAAATTAGTCTAGTGGTCATATTAAATGGAGTTTATTGGGAGACGTTCAGTTAGTATTTCTGAATTTTTGAGGTCATTATTTGATAGAAGTAGTATGTCTGGGGTTAATTCTTTTTTGATTGACCGATGACTTGACTGACATACTTACACACCATAATTGTCGTTCCCCGACGCTAGCAAGACGTCCACCAGCCATGCAGAGATGTTGCTGTCGTTTGTCCAGAGTGATTACGAGAGTTTCTACGAGTCTACAGAGTTCTACAGCGCTTTTCATTATCTGCATAAGCCATTAGAAGTATTCTACAGGGAGGGAGGCATTCCATCTTCCTACAGCTTGCTACTTCTGTGCAGGAAGTTGCAGACAAAGAGGAATATTCAAGAATCCAAAATTAGAGAAAATTTATGCGCCCGATTGTTATTTGAGATAAAGCGTGATAGACTTTACTTTGTGCTGCTAGAGACGAGCAGTTATTACTATTTTTTTTTAATCCGGCCAATGTGTTTTATATATATAAGCTGTTTTGTGCGACCAGTTGCTAGGCAGGGGCTAGCAATTTTAGGTGGCCGAGCTCTGTCAGAGGAAAGAGGGGCTATAATTAATATGTTTAATATGCCAATGTGATGTGCTGTGACTTTTTTGGAATGCGCAGACTACCCATAGATTCAAGAGTCTGAAGCGTTGACCTGAAAAAGCTGATAAATCATTTCTGGGATGGAGTGATACGAAGCTGCATAGTTAAGTGGCTCAACGTTCGTTCTGTAGTTATGTGTGAGTTCATGAGAGCTTCTTCAAGGTGCCTTTGGAAACAGGCTGCAACCAGTCACATGGGGCGTGGACGAAGGGTGTGAATTCATATGTACGTGTACTAACTATGTCCATTCATAATGACTTGGCTTAGCCAAATCTGTGGGAGACTTACAGAGAGGTCTGTGCGAGAAAGGCAGAGCCATGATGGCAAGTGCCAAAGAGTTTTCTTGAACATTGTGTGTGGTTTTCCAGGCTTTAATGGGTAAGTGTTGCCTTACTTTAGCCAAAGGGATGGCTTGTTTAATATCTGGTAAAGATGTTTAATCTTTGACTTTGTCTTTACAATTGTGTGTGCTTACGAGTATGTTCTCGTGTCTTTGTAACAGGCGGTTCTAGTGAGGGGACCAAGAGTCCTAGGGACAGAGAGTCCGGAATGGAGGGAAATATAATATTTTGGAGAAGAGATAATTGGTGTGACTAATTACCCATTTAGATATTTAAATACCGGGGGGTTAACTGAGTTAGTTTGTCTGTGAGACTTGGATTATCTTTCCATTGTTGAATAAATATTATTTTTTTTAACTTTGACTCTGATTTGATGACCTGTTAGAATGGAGAGAGAGAGGGAGAGAGAGAGAGATGAGGCTATGCCGGTGACCGCGTTAAGAGAGAGAGAGAGAGGTGGGGGGGAGAAATTGTCTGTAACTGGTTAGCCTTAACGCTTAGGCTTAAACGCATACCAAATATTAAATACCCTTCGCTGGTAATAGGTATCAGCGGGTGAGTAACATATATACATCTAATATATTATATTATATATATATATAGATAATAATAGTATATATATCTATATATATATATATCATATATATATAGATATATATATATATATATATATGTGTGTGTGTGTGTGTGTGTGTGTGTGTGTGTGTGCATGTGTGTGTGTCTAAAATAATCATTTTGGCAATTGCCAATAAAATAGGATACAAGAGGAATTCACTCCTCTCCAGTTGCTTGCCACTTCCTTTGAGGATTAACTCTCTTAACCCTTTACCATCCTAATATTCATTTTGGGATCTTTGAAATAGCGACTTTTGTGGAAGTCACTGACAATAGGTTTGAACAAGTTTGAAACTGAGTCTTTGGCAATTCATAGCCACACTCCTGGGCTCTTCAAATCAGCCAATCAGAAGCCGATGTAGCCCTTTGATGCCAAACTATAGTCAGAAAGGAACATCACTTGTGCTGCTGACTCAAAAAGGTGAAGACATCGCATTTTGGGAAATGGCTGCCATGGCTGATGCAGGCATAATCTTAATTACCCAAATATCTAAAAATGTTCACAATATGCAACTCTTTATATGTGAAAAACTTCATGCTTTTATCACAAAATGAACAATTGCTTGAATATGCCCCCTTCCTACAGGGATTTCCTGGAGGTTGTTGAGACTCCTGTACAATCATATTGAAGAGGTCATGGTTATATACAAGGAGAACGTGGCTGGTAACCTTCGCCAGTATGTAGCTAAGAAGCTGAACAAATGGGGCTACACACTCTTCTGCCATTTGACTGTAGATGGATTTGTCCATTATACTCTTATATACCAGGGGGAGTCTACCTTTCGGAGTCACTATACAAGACTGTTTGAAGAGGAGGAGATATCAGTCACTACAAAGTTTGTTGTAGCCTTGGTCAATACCCTCAAGGATCCCCACAACTCCACTGTGTATGCCAACAACTACTTCACCAGTATAGGGTTGTCTGAGTACTTGAGGTCCCAGTATAGATGTCGGTATATGGGCACTGCTAGGGAGAACTGAGTTGGCTATCCACACCTGCAGTCTGTTAAATAGATAAGCAAGAAGTTGGGACCCAGGGCACACTAGATTACAGCTCTTCTGATGGCATCCTTGTCACTAGATGGAAGGACAACTGCATGTTGACAATCTTGTCCACTGATGTTAGTGTGGAGCCTGTTAGTGAAGTAGAATGATATGACAAGGAAGTGAAGGATAAGGTTCCTGCGCCTTGTCAATTTATCATCATACAAGACCCCATTCAAAGCAAAAACGTATTACATGAGGGGCTTTGCATACATCCTGGCCTTGATTATCTGTAATTCCTGGATCCTGTACAAGGGGTACTGTTTGGCATTGCAGTACAACACTATGCTCTATCTTCTGGCTACGAAGCCTCAAGAGCTCTGGTAAGAAGGTCAACAGGAATTCCTGCAATTAAGCAGGGCCAACGTGCAGGATGCCACATCTCTCCACATGCCAAAGCATGACGAAGACAGACATGTAAGTTCTGTCCTGGGAAGTGCCATATTCACAGATCCAGTTAGGTGTGTGAAGAGTGCAAGGTGGCACTGTGCCTTACAGACAACAGAAATTGTTTTGCTCTGTTCCATAAGGTTGGGCAGTAATTGTAAATAATAAGTAGCTAAAGCGTCTCAGTGTTTCTTTTATACTACTGCAATTGCATTTAAAATAACTATGAAAGGTCCAAAATCATACCAAAAAAAATAATGAAAAAACTAAAAGATAACGAAAAATGTAAATATATCAATTAATTTACGAAAGTCTTTTTTGGAAAAGTAAGTGTTCACTCATGAACAATGAACAATTGCAATCAGGAATAAAACATAGTTTGTCTCCACTGAAAAAATCATGACAATAGTCTTTTAAATATACCAGGAAAGAGTTTCCTGTCTTGAAATATTTCAGTATATTCTTTATTACGTGGTGCATTAGTTTATATTCAACAACACAAGAGAAATAATTGATGGGCAGCATTAATTGTCGATTAATTCCCTTCAACAATAAAAGAAAGTAAATTTCCTTTGAACATTACTTCAGAGAATAGTATCTCACAAGGATTTTGAAAATATTATGATTGTGGGTAAAGCATCCTAATGCAACTGCTTTACCACTATACATTATAGAGAAGGCTATTAATAAATCGAATACAATGTACTATAGAGGTCCCAGTCAGAACAGACAAATAAATTTCAACAATAAAATAAAACTTCTGTGCGATGAAAACATCCAAAAAGCTAAAGAACACCTCAGGTCTAATTCTCCTTTCATTTTCCATTATCCTAAATCCATTGGGAGTTCTCTCATTAACATATTATTTAAATATAAGGGGAGAAGAAGCAGGAGTTTGTGAGATACCGTGAGTAGGTAAATGAAAGAAACATTCAGTACGATACATGAACCTATATTTATATGTATTGCATTCTTTCAATTGCTGGTCCATTTTTAAACCCCCCTACGTATTTAATGTATGTTATTCTCATATGTTTAGTCAGTACAGCACTGCTCTGCATTCATTACACGCACCTTTGCACCTCTATGATTTTGTTTACTTCACTTAGACATTAAGAACCTACATCTGATATTCTGGTATTTCTTTCATCCCCAACCTTTAGTGATGATAACACATTGAACACATATGGTGTAGTAAACTGAAGTATCAGTGAAGTTTTTATTCAAGAGGATCTTACTGCAAGTACGTCTTCTGGTACCATTAATCATCAATGCTATTGTCTTTTTGCCACACTCACCCAACGAGTTGTTGTGGATTTATTGTGCTGCAAGTGTGTAGTGACAGTGGTTAATGAGTGAAGTGTGTAAAGTGTCATGCCATTCTAGTGTCCATTTTGTGCATTTCACATAACTATTTGACATGCAAGACCCTTTCTACTGCCCTCATTAAGAGTGAATACCCATGCATCCGGTCTCTGTCATTGCCTCCGGGTTACTGACTGTCCATCCATTGTTATGCAGAGCAGACACACACATATGTATGCACAGCACACACTCACTCGCTGATCCAGTAACTCATACTTAAACAGTTGTTTTAAAAAGAGCAATTAATACGTGTAATTCATTGCATAATACACTAATGGATGAGCTAGAAATTTTGTATGTCAGCCAGAAGACACCACAGACCAAGAATTGCCAGAAGCCAGTAGTGTGAGAACATATGCCTGCAGTGAGAGCACTGTGGGAGAAGAGTTTGTCAGGATGACACCACACTCCTCCACCTATCCACCACTCCTTCGCCCTCACTTCCAACCCTTCCCTGCCACCCAACCGACTGGAACAGATTTCCTTCAACTTATCAAGTTTTTAGAGGAATCCACCTCCGCTGAAGGCTGATGCAACATTTCAAATGTTTTAGGAATGAAGACAACAGTGGGATGATTAGCCCTTGAAACTCAACGCATGTTGGAACACCCCTTACGGATCTCACCTTCCACAGATAAGTCTGTAGATGAAGCATTGGATGCACTGCAGTCTCACATAAAAGGATTATGCAGTGATAAGCTTCAATGCATTGCAAAGGAAGTAGACTTGTATCCAAGGAACACAGCTATATGCAAGGAGACCCAATTGAAAATGATAATTTTGATGGGCATCTAAGATGCAGAGTTTGTGGAGAAAATAATCTCCTTGGACAGCGCCTCCTCATTACAAGATGTTGTCATGACCTGTCAGTCATATGAAGCAGCTAAGAATGCAACTTCTGCCATGTACCCCACCTAACCAGTTGACTGCTGTTTCTGCCTACAAAAAGGGTATGAAGAAAAGGCAAGTGATACCTTACCTTCAAACCAACTTTGGCACCAGCTATTTTATGCTAGTCCTGCACTTGACAGCTTGGCCCTAATGAATGCCCTGCTACCAACAGTAACCACAAAAGCTGTGCCAGACTCAGTCATTGGTCTAGGACAATTAAATACTGTAATAACAAAGCCCAGTGCTGCCTTCGCTACTGTATTGGACACTTTGATAATTATTGCAGAGAGAAGAACCACCAGGATAGATCTCCAGCAAGACCCAAGATGCACGCCAGAATAGCTACCATCGTTTAGGATACCTTTCTTCCGCAGTCCCCAAAGCACCCCAACCCATCTGTTTTTTTTTCTGTCATATGGCAACATTAACTCTCGGCGACAGATTTTACCAAACACTGGAGAGTTTAGGCTTCCCCAGGAGTAGCCTTCAACTTCCTCCACTGACTCCACTTCTGTCTTATACAAATTGTCAAGAGTTGTCCATAATATCTCTGGACTCCCCTAAGCCCATTGCTGAAGTAAGACATGTCAATAGATACAAGGAGCTACCTATTTCAGCCACCACATCGCCTTTGGCTGCCAAAGAATATTCCCACTGAGGATTTTCAGATGTGTTGGTTTCTAAAGAAGACTTGAAGTCAGTTCCTCTCACCCCCACAGTTGATTATCCCATAAGGATTCATCTCAAGGATGGTGCTATGCCCTTCACCATTCACACCCCCAAGAAATATCCCCCTTGCCTTCAGGGACCAGGTTAAGGGAGGGCTTAACTCTAAGGTGTCCCAAGGAATAATCAAGCCCACTGGAGATGACCCTTCAAAATGGTGTCACCCTCTCACCAAGAACATCACTTGAGTGCGCATCACCATTGACCTCTCCAAGCTGAATAACCAAGTTTCCCACCCAGCCCACCCTTCATCCTCACCCTTCACCGCTATTCGATAGTATGGACCCGAAGGATCAGTTTCTCATGACAGCTGATGCCGTCTGTGGGTACTGGCAAATGGAACTTGGCAAAGAGGATCAGCATTTCACTACTTTTATTATGCCATATGGTCGGTGCAAACACTGCAGAGGACCGTTGGGCTTAGCAGCTACTGGAGATGTATTCTGTCTGTCAGGTGATATGGGTCTTCAAGGAGAAAAGAACAGTGTGAAGGTTGTCGATGACATTCTTCGCAATGTTGAGGATTGCCAGTCACATCTTTACCATATTCAGGAGATGCTCACGAGTTGCCACAAGTTTGGGATTACCATCAACAAAGACAAGTTTGCGGTTGCTGCACCTACTGTCATGTTCTGTAGATACACACTTTAAGGAGAAGGCATTTCAGCTGATCAAGAAAAAATCATTGCCATCAGGGTTTTCCTGACTTCAGCTAACCTGGCCGACCTAAGATCATTCATGGGCCTGGTCAACCAATTGGCAGAATTCACCTCGGACATTGCCGCTACAGCTTAGCCTACACCCTCTGATGAGCCCCAAGAGAACATTTGTCTGGACTCCTGATCATGATGTGGACTATCAACGTGTCAAGTTAGGACTACTCCATCCACCTGTTCTCACTGCCTTCAACCCAGACCTCCATGTTGTCCTCCAGACAGATACCTCACGCAGAGCCACAATATGCCACT
>NC_087207.1:82309068-82311568 GCF_015104395.2 Macrobrachium nipponense
CGTAAACATATGAGGTTATGACTCCCCCAATAAGGTGATGACGACAAACAGCTGTCTCTGAAATTCTGAATGAATATTCGTACCTTGTCAAGGCTTCGAGAATGGCGGCTTTGATAAGTCATTGTCCCTGTGGTTGCAGGACAGTTTTTGTAATTGTTTAGATGTGAGGAAGCCCATGACAAACCCTACGTAAGCTTGAACAGGTAAATGAATTATAGGGCCCTTTTTTGGGTAAGGAGTACACCCGGACAGCCAAGGCGATCAAGTTTTCGTCATTTGTTGACTTCCATAAGGTGCAGAAAGATAGTTATATATGATCTATAAAGCAATAGTTGTTGAGTTCTTAGTAAATATAACTTGCGGAACAGCATTCAAACTCGCTTTGCCCAGAAAAGAAAAAAAAAAAAAAAAATATGTCATGGATTATGATACATCACTGAATGACCTTTGCTGTCCCAGTGCTTGGCTTGAAGTCTATTTTCTATAACCCAATCTAATCATATGGAATTTTCTATTTATTAAAATAATCATCCCTATCATATTAACAAAAATATCAAAGGAGTTACGACGAATGCCAAATTTTTCCTCACTTCGTTAATTGATTTTTAATTACATAAATTTTCAAAGGAGAAATAGTGATACTAAGAAATTTCTAGGATTACTTGATGAAACCTTTTTCTTCAAGGATGCTAGCACTCGACCTCTTGGAATAAATCCTATATACTACTACTACTACTACTACTGCTACAAATGAGTATTGGTTGTATTTCATTGTTGCCAGAGTTGGAGACTTTTTTTACGAATAGCCAATTATCCATCGAGAAAAAGGCAAGTTAATGACGTCATAAGTTACGTCATTATATCTTCAAAAGACATTCCTCTGAGTTTGCTGGCGGTGTCTACAAGAAGGCGGTGTTACTCTTATAATTACCAGAATTATGTAACTTTCCTAATACAGAATACAGTAAAAAATTAGGTAAGGATGTCAGGTACGTTGATAAAATTTTATCCCGGAAAAACACCGGGACGCATATTTCCAAAGTCTGGAAGAGTATAAGGATAGGAAAAATTAGGACCAATCAAAGCAGGTGGAGCTGATCCATGACGTCACAAGCCACTCCTTTTAGCTACACTTGGTCTCATAGCCATTACTACCGGTCACAATGCCGAAGGAAAACTTCCCCATTTCACAGTTAATGGCTTGAATTACCTATACATTTTAGTCAAATTTATCTAAAAATAATGCAACACTAATTCAACAACAATATATTCTTCAAATGAGATACACCGTGAAATATATTAAGCGTTATTGGCTTCTCCGTCTTGATAATAGTGCTCAGTGCCTCTTAATTCCTGCTCACAAAGTCGATATTTTCTGCATAAATAATATTTTCATAGTGAGTTGCTAAATGATATACTTGAAAATACCTGTTTAATGTCATTTATGAAGAGTTGCGATAATTCATGGGATGAATCAAACAATATACATAGTGGTAGAATTGATGGGATGGTAAAAATGATGGTATATGACCTGTAATTAGCACTACAGACTACAGACCGGAGGCCAAGAACTTCGCCGGCACTTTGGCTCCCATCAAGATGAATTTAATCTTGGACTTTGAAAGTGACGACTTTAAAAGCATGGAGCATGGAACGTTTTACGGGCGTTAATGCCTGTTATTTCAGGCTATTAAAAGGTATTATGTACAGTACTGAAATAACTGCCTTATGCTTAAATGAAATGTGGAGGATACAGTTTTGATGACAAATTTATGCACCCTGCAGGGGGATAGTGCCGTCAGTACACCTTATTCGGTGCAATGTAGGCATTACTTAAGGTTCTTTGCAGCGTCCCTTCGGCGCCTAGCTGCAACTATTGTCATTCATTTTACTGTTACCTCCGTTCATATTCTCTTTCTTCCATCATATCGTCCACCCTCTCCTAACAATTGCCTTATAGTGCAACTGCGAGATTTTCCTCCTGTAACACCTTTCAAACCTTCTACTGACAATTTCCGTTTCAGCGTTGAATGGCCTTAGTTGCCCCAGTGCTTGGCATAATGCCAAAAATCTATATGTAAAAAAAAAATCTATCCACTTAATCTAAGGCATACATTTTGCCATTCAGTGTGATCTTGTATGAAAATAGTAATATACTCATATACTACCGTTATCCATGGCTTTAATGAATACATGTTGAATATTTGTATAAATTTTTCTGTTGAAAGAAAGATGGAATAAAAGTGTAATCCATATTTATTTTAAAGCATATAGCAGTTGTAATAAATTCATGCATCAATTCTGCTTTAGTTAGCTCAGTAAAAAGTCTACTGTAACTTCGTAAATAAGTAAAATTCTGTACTCCTATAATTGCTAAAAGTATTACATACTAATGAAATACTCATTGTAATTTTTTGCACATAATGAAGGACAAATACGAAGGGTTTGCTAAAAATATTGAATAGATTAAATAATTAGTGTTTTCTTTGTACACAATGAA
>NC_087207.1:82316568-82320668 GCF_015104395.2 Macrobrachium nipponense
TATTTTTAAATTCAAAATTTATAAGTGTAATTCACAGTCTCAATGAAATTTACTATTATTTGAAAACAACACAAAGTTTAATTAAATCTTGAAGGAATTATCAAATAAAATAAAATAAAAATTAATTCCATAAGAAAACTGATTAAATAGAAAATTAAATTACTCAAGTAATACTCAAACCTAAGTAATACTCAAATTTGCAAATAACCCCTATGTAAATGCAGATTAAACCATAAGTGCTAAATCATGAAATTAAATTAAGCATGCAACGTCAAATCACTAAGAAATATCTATGTTAATCAAATAAATTGTGAATGCAAAACAAAATACATAATGTACAAGACAACTAAATCACAACCAGCATGAGAAATAACTAAGAAATGGTCTCACACAGAATATATGTAAAAAACACAGAAACTTAAAAAAAAACTGGACAAATGCACAAAAAGTTACCAACACCAAAATGTGAAAGAATTGGAATTAATTCACCTGGAATAACGTAAGTACTTTCAGTATTTAAAGTGCTTTTCAAGATTTTTAAGCGCACTTAAAACTTGTATAACACATTTCCTGGTACCAGTCGAAGCTTCGTATTTCACCAAACACTCGAAATAGGAGTCTGTACGATATCTTTTTCCACTAATAACCATTATGCTATTAAAAATTTAAATAAATCTAATAGTTTCGAGTGACCAGTAAGTACAAAATCTCTACGTTAATGTAAAAATCAAAATCCCCCTCGGTCAGGAGAAGAGAGAGAGAGAGAGAGAGATAGAGAGAGAGAGAGAGAGAGAGAGAGAGAGAGAGAGAGAGAGAGAGCAAGCAAGAGCATCTCACTACAGCAAGGTTATATGTCTACGAATAAATCTGTCTCTTCTATGGAGCTACTGATCTGCAAAATCTAACCCAAAATGGCTGAATGACTACAAAGCATTTTGCGGCCTATGCCCTGCTATTAATCGTAAAAATTCTCTTTCAAAACAAAAAATATAGACAAGATGGGATTACAACTTTAAATAATCTTTTTCATTACATGGTTTCAGAACATTCTCTTAACATGAAAGATATGATTATTGGATATTATCACAAGCACAGAAGAGTCGTCACAGTAAGTTGCAAACTAGACATTATTTCCTCTTCACAATCAAATTGCTTACAAGCCAATACATTTTCTTTTGACAAATCATAAGAGGTAAGAGTTAATTTATCAGGAATATCGAACAGTTTTATAATAAAAGAATCTCTAATTACAAAAATTAAATAAAAGCATACATACGTAAGTCAAACGTTTAAGTCACAATCCTCCTAGAAGCTTCTAACATGATGCAATCATTGCACAATCTTGGGCAAACAAGTCACATTGTTCAGACAAAGACGAATTATACTGGTGCAACACCTATCAACCATGTTTGGGTCCAATACAGGACAAAAACAACAATAGAAAAAAAATCAAGATTCATGCGGCTTCAAGTGGTGAATGATACGTCTGCTTTCACAAACAAAGCTAATCTTTCTCTCCTTTTACTCTACATTCTTTCTTAACTTTAAATTATCCCTTTGCGAATTCTGAACATACATTATATAGACATATTAACTCTAAGCTAACTTTAATAATGTAATCTGAACATACTACACACACTTTACAACATTTCATACAATTACTGAGGGGAAGTTATGCATTACAAAAGCAACAACATAAGAAAACACCCCGGGAACTCTTGTACAGAATACACACACACACACATACACACACACACACACACACACACACACACACACACACATATATATATATATATATATATATATATATATATATATATATATATATATATATATATATATATAGTATATATATATATATATATATATATATATATATATATATATATATTATTATATATATATATATATATATATATATATATATATATATATATATATATGTGTGTGTGTGTGTGTGTGTGTGTGTGTGTTGGTGTGGTGTTTTGTGTGTTTGTCAGTTTAAGGTATTGTTGAAAGGTGATGAATCTCTCAAATATTGACAATCCTTAAAGACGAATGACTTCTTTAATTAAGAAAACATGACTGAATTGTGGTTTAATAAAGAATGTTTGGACTTGCATAATGAGATGTCTTCAAAGAGGGAGACGGTAAACGAAAGACAAATAATTAGTGTGTTGATATGGATTGCACTATACAAAGCGTACGTTTTGTTAATGATTTCGAAACTAGTTGTTACGTTTTCTCTAGCGATAATATAAAGAAATAATTTTTGTTGTTGTTACAAAATTCTTTTACAATTTTTCCTTGCTTCCTGATATGTGAAATTCTTAAACATGCAACTGGTTCTGCACATGAAATTCCTTCCTTTGAAGTAGTGCATATCTGGTTTAGGTACCACAAAATTTGACGATATTGAGATTGTCAGTTTGTATGTATATAACTCGGTTAAAATCAATGCTTCCTTTTTTTAACATGTTGTTAATTCTCTAATTTCAAAAGTTTAAGATACTAATGTATTCTTTCCTCTTCATTCTGAGGTTGGTTTTGTCTTTTTTGTTTTTCATTTAGTAGAAAACGGGGCAAGAAAACTGGAATTGCAACTTGGAAATTGTCGACAAAGGATGGGAAGAATAGAACGATTTCATCTTGAGAAATGGGAATATAAAATGAAACCTTATTTGTGGGTATGAGAGAGAGAGAGAGAGAGAGAGAGAGAGAGAGAGAGAGAGAGAGAGAGAGAGAGAGAGAGAGAGAGAGAGAGAGAGATGAAGGGTGTCTTGGGAAAATATGAGTCTTGGGAAGACGAATCCTTTTTGTATTTTTGGCTGAAAAGGTAAAATCTAGATGAGATGAAAGGCAGAAAGAAAAATTTAAGTAGAGAGACTTGGGAATGAAAAAAGTAGTAAAAAATAATGATAATAAGTTAAAGACGCAGAGCAGCAAGGACAAAAAGTTGAAGAGAATTTATAATGAATAGCTGGGAAAGAGGAGAGTTAAAAGTAATTTTTATTCAGATGTCGCCTACCCAAGACAGACAAAGTTCAGATAATCAAGCTTCTCGCCGGAAAACGATAGAGAGAAAGATAAAAAAAAAGAAGTAAAATTTATGCAGACTTATTGTAGTGACCATCGTGGGTGACGAGAGGGAGCCTTTTTGCTTTTTAAAGGAAGACAATTGAAGGAATTCACCTAAACGACAATGTTAGGGAGAGAATATGCAAAACAACAAAGGCAGGGATTATTTATAAAAGATTCCTGCAGATTGTAACATAAAACAGAGACCACTTTGCATATACAGCTTATCGAAGGATGAGGATTGAATATTCAGAGACAGGGCAAAGTTTCTGGATTCAGATCCCCGGAAACGACAAAAGAATGGAATACATAATGAGACAAAAATAATAACAAGCAAAATCCCAGGGAATTAGGGAAAATAGCGGGCGTTGAGGACGAGGATCAAAGATGTACTTGGAAGGCAGACAGGAACATAATCTCATAGGTCTTGAACCCATAAGAAAGAATAAAATTCTGAAAACGAAAATTATTTAAACAAGAATATATATATATATATATATATATATATATATATATATATATATATATATATATAGTATACATATGATATATATATATATATATATATATATATATATATATATATATATATATATATATACACAAAACGTATTTTGTATGCAGTATATTAAATGTCAGTGTGTGTGCGTGTGTGTGTATTTTAAAGCAACCTGAAAAAAAGAAAACAAAAATAAAACAGAAAATGGAAGGTTATGCCTTTATAGGTAGGGTGATAAAAAAAAGCCTGGGTCTTTGTAAAGCAGACGAATGTAAACAACGAATTTACACGGAGAAAGAGTAAGAAATGAAGTAAAAACAAAGAAGAGAAAAAATTAAATCTGAGCTTGATAAAGAATAAGTCGATCTAAATTAATTTGATCACTTCAGTCACTGAAGTATTAATAAGGAAGTGTTTGAAGGAGGAAGAAGATAAAGATTAAACAAAATGGGTTAATACAATATGTAAAAAAAAAAGGCATCGAAGAAAGGCATACTTTATACATGATTCTGACTTCCGC
>NC_087207.1:82321168-82353668 GCF_015104395.2 Macrobrachium nipponense
TTCTGACTTCCGCGGTTTATCGCTACCTAAAATTCAAAGGAATAAATAGAGAATTCCAGATGTATGTCATCCGACATAGTATCTTTCTTTGTTCCCACACCCAAGTTTGTTCTTTTCTCCACAGCCTGGCTCTTGCATCCTCACTGTTAATTTCATCGACGCCGTTTATTATTTTCTTTGTGCCATGAATTCTTTATTTACTACAATGATAAGTGTTGTTGGTATTTGTCTCAAAGCAGAAAACCAAGCATTGCTGAATTTTCTCTTAGTGCGAGAGGGAAACCTGTCCATCTGATTAAAATAAGAAAAACAAAATAATCCAGTAATTTTTAAAACTGATTTAATGTTTTAAATGAACATAGAATTCAAAGTAGAAATGATGAAGAAGGAAACGATCCACCGTGACAGCCATGTGTTACTGTGAAAGGCCTGAAGTCTTTTTGAATCTTTTCCGTTAAAAATTGAGGCTATTCCAGTAAGCAAGCGATGGTTCATAGATTAAGCAGGAGGTAAAATTTGAAGACCTCAGAACATATTAGAGAGGATGAACCCACCGATGAGGAAACTCCAACTCTGGATGACTCACAGGGCCTGTGTCTCTCCTGTGTTTTATATTCTACAAATTTGCCTTCATCTGCAGCCTCCCTACTCTCATCCAAGGAGACATGGGTCGTCAAACCCTTATGAGGCCTCTTCAGTTTCCCTTATGGTGTTGCTGTATTCTTAACTGTCCCACCAAACTATTAGTAAAAAAATTTCTTAAAGCTAAATCCTTGATCAGCACAAACTACCAGTTATAATTTTGTTGTTATATCACTTTTGTCCGTATAGCTTTACATATCATATAGTGATATATAATCCAATTATGGACGATCCGCGCTTATGAGTGAGTCACGTATCTACTAATAGGTTAAGGGTACTGTCCCAGCTCAGTTTATTTCAAACAGATGGAGAAATACAAAGGATAGTACTCGGTGTTATCTGACTATGTATCAGCTAGATAGTAACTTTTCTTTCTATGAATGGACAAACAAAAAGAGTGAAAAAATAGGCCGTGGTATTAAATACTTCAGTTTTTAGATATAGTAGTCAATGTAGTGTCTATCGGGTATCCAGTAGTTGCTATTGTTTATGGGGCCAATTACATTTCAAACGAGGAAGAACTAGATATTAATGCACTTGAAAATAAAAGTTTGATTAAGAACCCTAGTGTCAAAAAGAAGTATTTTTTGTTTTCTGGCCTATTGTATCAAATAGAATTGATAGGAAATAATTTAGTTGGTTTGAGATTTTATCTAAATAGTCAATATCTCATATCTGATACAAGTATTCGTGAAAAGTTATGACATAATTCAAATACATTTGTGTGCGAGTGGACATCAAAAGCAGCATGTCAAATATGCTGTGCAATTCTGAACCAATTTAGGGGCAAACTCTCTAAGATATCTTAGCAAACAATTGGAAATTTAGCTATGATTTTATTTTACTTATCACTGACTGGTCTACATCATGAATTTAGGCAATGAGTATGAAGACGTGCCAGCATGCAATGCATGCGGAATGCATCAAGCTATGAAAATGGATAAACTTAATAAGTAGATAAAGGTGATGAGTCATCTGAAGATCAAAATGTCCTAAGACAGAATGCTTCGCTAAATCAAAAGGGCATTATTCTCTCGACCAAGCCTCCTATTGGTCTGAAATTAAATCCGGACTGTTTGGTGCATTTGGTGGGTGTAAAAGACAAATGAATGGCCCTGATTATCATCCTAATGCATGGGATTTTTAATCTAGACTTCAAATCTACTGATGGGATAGGATGTAAAATTGGTCAGTGATAAGACAATCACTAATGCACAGGGTGATAATCCCGCCATGTTGTTTCATGAATCTGTTTGTAACACAGCCCCAAAAAAATCGATACTTATCTTTGAAATGTATTTACCCAGCGTTATGTTCAAAGATTTCAATTTTGAAACTTACCCAGAAGACACCGAAGAAGTACAGAAAGTGTATATAAATTGTAATCAAAGGGAAGCTTCTAAATACTTAGGAGTTATACTATGAAAACATTTTATTCAAAATATTCCAGTCTAGGTAAGAATATGACTTCAAGACAGAAATAAAGATGTATCACATGTGAAGTAGATAACACGGTAAATCTCTTGTTATTCGGCAAAATAATAAAATACCTTATGATGAGGCATCTAATCCAATTAAAGTAAAAAAAAAAAAAAAAATAAACAGGGACGCTAGGAAAAGAATAAAGCTAAATATGTGAACGTAGCATAAGCACTATCATTTCTTACATGAATATTGTATCTGATTAAAGTTCATACAAACAAGAGCTGTATGTGAATAAAACGTTCTTGCTGAAACTGTTATATACAGCTATTGAGTCCTCCACGGAAGATGTGAGCTCGTTATTGTATAAGATGAAATGACGATAAGAATGGGTAAGGTATTTTTTAACATTTAGGATAGATTGCAAACCTTGCAGAACTAAAGGAGCTTTTCTGATGAAATAAAATGAAATGCACAAGAGCAGTACTTAAAAGAATAAGATACAAAGGAAGTAGGGCAAAATTGTGATGCTCAGCTCCTGCCTTTTATAAAGCCAGTTTGTCGACCAGTAAGCAAATTATCAATTCCCGTAGCGTAATGAAAATAAGGATATATAAGCTAACAAAATATTCTCATAACTACTGGCAGAACTGTAATGTCTCTGCAACTGCAAGTTAGTAATTCCTTTGCTGTGACATCCAATCCATAATAGTAAGTTTCTGTTTCTTCATTCATTCCACAGACTTATTAGGTATAAATGACGTGGCATTTCAGTTTCAGCTAAAATCGTCACTGCAGTCATTCCGTTATAACCTGGTGTTTTCCATCCCCTAAGTTACTTTATCATTGATTGTACTTCAAAAAGGTGAAACTTATTCAGAAAATTTGTAGTTTCTGGTATATCCGTCTCATATCTTTTGATTATGATATCACCACATACGCATATTATATAGATTGGTGTATATATATATATATATTATTATATATATATATATATATATCATATATATAATATTAATATATATAATATATATATATATATATCATATATATATAATTATATAATAATATATATATTAATATATATTAATATTATATATATAATATATGAAAATAAATAATATATATATCAGATAATATATATATATCTAATACTGTGTGTGTGTGTGTTCGTATGTATGTTCCACATTCCAATGATTAATAACAATTTGCAAAGCAAAAATAGAGTTCCTGTGCGGATGAATCCCTCCAACCCCGATGCCTGAGATGAAAAGATTAGGTATCCAATTTCAGGAAACGATGAACGAATCCCCTAGCATTGCAGAGCGATGGATCTCTCGATGCTTACTTCGCGAGGAAGTAAGAAAAGACTCTGGAACGGAGAAGGGAAACGACGATATCCTCTGGAACGAACCAAACAGTAACGAGAATAGAGCGAAATCTGATTCATAAATCGCGTTCAGTCTTATTGCAATTGCATGTGTGGTGCCATCAACATGCAAATGATACCTGCCTTATTGCAGCTTTAGGTAATCACTGACAAAGTTGGACCATTTCACCTATCTTATAGCTATCATTCGTTTTTAAGCTCAAATTAAATAACGTTTGCAAGGAGTCTTTCGAAATTAAATTATACGAAAGACACTGACTGAAATCTTTTAATTCTTACTTAACTCTCCAGTAAAGTGGGATATAATTTAGGGTGTATATAAAGACGATGAATAAATCAACGACCAAAATTTCCTGCAAATCTAAATTTCTTTTATTCTTTAACAGAGAATGTTTTAAACCGTTAAAGATCTTTCAAAAAACCTTTAAAAGATTCAAGAGCATGATATGAAAGCAAATCATATAAAACTTGGTATTCATTATGTACATACACCTAATGTTCTATCATTATTATTATTATTATTATTATTATTATTATTATTATTATTATTATTATTATTATTATTATTATTATTATTATTATCATTATTATTATTATTATTATTATTATTATTATTATTAAAGCTAATCCTTTATTATTATATTATCAACAAGCTTTTCATGTGTAAAATCAACAACAAGAGCCATAAACCATTTCATTGTTTCATTTTGAGAACATTTTCCAGTAAATTTCGAGGTACCTTAAATAGAATTTCATAGCTAAATATCAAGATAGTATTTATATTAAAAAAACTTCTTTTGAAGAGAATGATTTCGTTGTCTTCCAGTATTGGATTCTTCGAAGACGAAAAAGGGGAAAAATTACTTTAGCTCGCTTGTCCTCTAATCAATATCATGGGCTACCGTTGCCATGGAAATCGTGAAAACAAAGAAAGTCTTCAACAATGGATTGCTTTACCAACAGAAAACGTGTCAATGAAATTGTGCTACATAATAATACGCAGTTCTATTACGAGGTCCTCTTTAGGGTCTCCACAAATTCAGAGGCAAGTTCCAGGGGGAGTTAAGGTTGATCGATTACTTCGATTGCGCGAGTTTTGTTGACACATTGAAATATTAGGTTACAGAATAATTATTTTAGCTAAATTATAAGTTGAATAAGTGATCGCATCAGTATAATTTCATATTTGTAAATAAACTCATAAGTCAAGAGATCGATGGGGAATTCAATCGATTCCTTATTCCAAGAGAAATACATGTAAATATCATGAAATGTGGTTTTAAAAGATTAAAAAGTTTACAAAATTGGACTCTGCACATCAGCAGAGAGGGTGTTGGAATATGCTGAGAGAGACACGTAGAAGTTAGAGTGTAACTGAATCAACAGATTGTGAGTTTGATTCTTGCATCAAATAAAACAGGAGAGGCACCTGACCAGAGCCGCTTCAGAGAAATTGTCTGGGAATTTTTCAGTACAGTGGTTAGGGTGCCTAACTATGTTTTCAAGTAGTACTTTCAGCACTTACCTTTGAATACGGGGTTTGATTCAAGCCCTATCCCCGAACTGACATCTTTTCGATCCAACATTTGCTACTGCGACAACGACCGAAACTTAATTATTTATAAATCAAATATTATAAGGGAAGACAACAGGAACTATCTTATCTTACTAATATTTACTTATTTTTTCTGTGTGACTAAACATTGTTTATTGTTCTTGATCTCTCTAAGGATTTGGTAGAATTTGGTGTACGGCTCTGTGAACGAAAATGCCCCCTCATTGTTTTAACTGTACCTTCCTAAATTATTTTTTTTTCTTTTGACTTATGGATGAACTCCGATTTCAGGAAGCTTACTTCAGGATTTTATTTTCTCACTTAAACTTTTCCTTACTATCTATATTGCTAGCCCATTTCGTTGATGTGATTTTAAATGAATGTGAAGGAAGTCAAAGAATTAATGTTGTATTTGATAGGTATCAAGAACTATCAATCAGAAATAGTGAGCAACAAATGAGGGTCAGATTCTGGAATGAAGGTCACACAAATTACAGAGAAACAAACAATTGGTCATTGGAGAAATTTTGGCGGCAAACAATTAACAAAACAGGACTCATGTCATTCATGGTAGAAGAATGGAAAACAGCCATGTACACAGAAAGAATAAAAGATGAATCACTGTTTTTATCTAGTGGAGACGCATGTTACAAAATTACCAACACACATACCGGGGAAATACATGAACTGAGAAGTACTCATGAAGAAGCAGATGGTCGCTTATTATTACATGCTGACCATGCTGCAATAGAACGATATCATGTAGCATTGACAAATTGAGTAGATACTTGTGTGTTCATGTTATGCCTACCATTTCAAAAACATATCAAAATGCCATTGTATATAAAATGTGGATCTAAAAGTAGAATAAAACTTTTTGATATTGAGAAAGTAGTAGTTTATCTTGGATAAATATGAGGTGTTCTTATTGAACTACATTTGTAATAAATACATATGAAATAGAATGTATTACATCATTCTATAAGAAGCAACATGTTGTTGTGTTAAAATGATGACTACTGTAGTCTAGTAGGATCTTGCAATATTCCTAAATATTAATTAGTTAATAGATGACATTGCACTGACTTGGCTTTGTATCACATCTTCATTTGAATACACTTGGATCATCGGTTTAAAAGGTAACGCCAACCGATGCCCCTTTGGCAAAATACATGTTGACGTTATCATGATAGCCTGTGCCTACGTCACATGACCTACATCCATATACCCGTGTGTTTGTGTAACATTGCGAAATATGTCACTCGACTAATGTACTCGCAACAGAATTGTATATCAGACTTCAACTAGCACTCTTCGCTTGAAGACCTATCAAAACCTTCTCTGTTTCACTCCATGATGTAAGATAGAAGAATATATCTTATTTTTGTACTCTGTGTTTCAACGACTTCAAACCTACCTACGATAGATGGAAATTTAGAAGAAATATCATCACAGACATGATACTTGTCTAAGATGTGATGTATACAAACCGATACATTGCGAATATTATCGCTTCCCAGAAATAACCAACGGGGTACCTTGTTATTCAAACAATTGCAAGGCAACACCCCAATACATTCTTTCACTGGTTGTGATATGGTCGGCGCATTTACGGGAAGAGGAAGAGTAATGGAACTGAAGAAATTGATTAGTGACGGAGCATATAACGCATTTTCCAAGTTGAGATCAGAGTGGGACTTCTCAAAATCATTAATGACAGACTTGGAAAGGTTCACTTGCTCCGTTTACTCTAGGGAAATAGCAACATTTGACATCAGTGAACTAAGGTACCAAGTGTTTTGTGCCAAAAAGGGAGAAATAGAGAGCCATATGTTCCCGCCATGTTTAGACTGCTTGGAAAAGCATTCAGAGAGAGCAAAATATAAAGCTGCAATATGGAAAAGAAGTTTACAACCAGATCCAGGTACATCAACTCCGACTGGAAGAGGTTGGAAATTTATTTATTTGCTCCAAATGTTGTATGTTACCCTATCCAAGTGCATTTGCTTATTAAATGGAATTAAATGCACAGGCATGTGTAGTCTTAGAGAGAGCAGTAACCAAGCAGTCACTGAAAGTGTAAATTACCAGCACGATATCAATGATGAATATGATTTACGTAGCTGTGATTGTTAGAAAGTTGATTTAAAATACGCGTAAAAAAATTAAATGAAAAATAAGCAAATAAATCATGCATCCATTCGCGTAAACCAACTAAGTAAAGAGACGTTACAGATGGAGCTAAGTCCATATTTTGATCGATGATCACTCTTTATGGAGGCATGAATTTTAAGACGCCAGCTTCAAATGATTAACAAGAAATCTAGTCAATATGGAGCAATATATGAGTAAAATTACCAAAATGGTACAGTGTAGAGATTGTATAGACTAGGAATGCTGTGAAAATAAATGTAGTATTACAGGTCAATACGATGCTCTCTTACATTCAAGATCTTGCCTCGGCACTCTGCCATGGGCCTTTTCAAGGTCTATGAATACCAGATGCAGGTCTCGTTGTTTTTCTCTGAATTTCGCCATTAGCTGCCTTATGCAAAATATTCCATCTGTTGTGCCGCTTCCTCCCATAAATCCTAACTGTTCTTTCCCTATTCTCACTTCTTCTCTTAGCCTTCCATCAATTATTCTTTCCAAAATCTTTGATGTGTGAGATTTTAGTTTTATACCTCTATAATTACTGCATTCCTGGACATCACATTTACCTTTAAATAAAGGTATCAATATGCTTTCCTGCCATTCTTCTGGAATTTTTTCCTGTTTGAATATTTTTATCATCAGGTCATACAAGATGTCTGCCCCTTCCTCTCCTAAGGCTTTCCAAACTTCGACTGGGATCAATTCAGGTTCTGTTGCCTTCCCATTCCTCATTTTTTTAATGATCGTATCACTTCATCCCTAGAGATCCACATTACCATTCCCATGTTTACTTGATTTACTTCATTTAGCAGTTGTTCAGGACGTCTTCCTTTTTTATGACTGCGCCATTCCTATTTTTCATTTGCTTAATACGGGTGATGTCCTTTGTTCTTTTATTTTTTTACTTTTGTCAGGAGCATCTTACTCAACCCTTCCTTGGTTTCCAGTTCATTATAAACCTCTTCATATTCCCTTACCTTAGCTTGGACTACCACCCCTTTTACTTCTTTGTTTCTTTGTCCTAATCTTTCTCTGTCCTCCTCCAACTGTGACTCTTTAAATCTCTTCTTTGCCTCTCCTTTACCCTTACTATTCCAGATGTTTCCCCTATTATCTCCTTTCCATATCTTCTAATCAGTGACGCATTATGCCTCAACCATTCTCCCACATCTTCAATTCCAAGATCAACCTCTCCCAGCACTCTTCCCCTAAACTCTCTTTTCTTATCATTATCCTTCCCTAACAATTTATACCACCTAATTTCTATACATCTTAATTTCTTTTCATCTTCAAATCCATACAAAGGAGCTTATGTTGGGGGGTAATTTTACAATTCCTAACTTCCACCAGCCTTGATCTATTATTAGGAGGTAATTTATTTGTATGCATCTACCACCACTCCAGTATGTTATCAAGTGCTCCCTCATCTTTTTGAAGAATGTGTTCATTATTGCCATATCAAAAGACATGGCAAAGTCTACTATACTCTCTCCCTCTGGGTTTCTCTCCCCAATCCCATGTCCTCCATACACACGCTCAATCAAATCATTTTCATTTCCTATATGTCCATTAACATATGCCCCCATTACAGTCCTCTCCTGCTCTTCCAGTTCTTGCATTACCTCATTCATTTAATTCCAAAAACAGCTCTTTTCTTCTCTGTGCAGTCCACTTGTGGAGCATAAACACTAACGATGTTCATTGTTTCCCCTCCATAACATATCTTCATTTTCATAAGGCGGTCATTCTTTCTACTCACTTCTGGCACTGTATTCTTCATCCTCCAACAGCACTACACCAACACCATTCTTACCCTGCTCATTTGCTCCACTATCGATTAGCACGTAGCCACAGAAACTATAATCTCTTAATCCTCATCAACTCTGCCAACCCATTTCCTCTTCCTATCATAGACCCATTATTGAGTTGGCCTATTCTGATCACATTTAGAGCTCACTTCTTTAGCTGCATCCGTTCATTTAGTTGCTCTTTTCCTCTTAGATATGTGTGTTAATCACATCATCCCCCTGACTTCATTCAAAACCACAAAAGTATTTCCATTTTTCTCTTCTATAACCCGAAACGGCCCTTTAAACTTTTAATTACATTAATTTATGACATTAATCTTCAAAAATACATTTTCCCCAACTACATTTCTTGTGCTATCTGCTTTCGCATAACTTCTAGTGTCTTCGACTCAAGATTACTGCTAAGACGTGCACATCTCTTTTTCTCATTACACCAACTGTTGTACATCCTTCTCCAGGATATACAGATCTCCTATTCCTTCTACCTGAAGGATGTCCTCCAGTAAAACTGTTCCCTAAGGCAACTAGCCTCACCACCAAAACTGCTTCCTTTATTAACTGGTTGCTTAGCGAAAAACAGATATCCTCCGTCCCCAAAACATCTAGTTTGTGAGCCTAGCCATTTCACATTTTCTACTCTGAATGTCTAGCCCATACTGAGATAACATTAATTAATGAAAATCATAGTCAACTAAACTAATTGTGCATCCATATCTACAAAAATCAAAAGACTACACTTAGTTACAGCTCCATTCCCCATAAGCTTCGGTTCCCCTGTCTCCCGAAAGCCCTATATGTCATGAACATCTTATCTTTTTCCTTTTGGTGTTAACCAAAAATTCTGTGTATTTGTAGACTTCTACTGATATTCCACCTGAGTAGCTTTTTAATAGCTACTCACAAAATTCTGACTCCTTGGTCTGTCATTGCTCTTTTTGAGTAATGGACAAAACTTCTAATTATGTGAACAATTCTTACACATGCCATAATATTTAAGTCGGCAATACATCATGTGTCCCTGTTTATTGTAATTGAAGCAACGAAACTGTGGCGTTTGATCTATACATTTTCTATCACACTTCACTTTAGCACAAAAACCACCAGAAGCAAAACCTGAATCTCCCTCCGGAAAGTTCCTTTGATCAAACATCGTGGATTTTGGGCCACCATTAAAAAATGTGCTATCCACTGTTAGGCATGACGTCATGTGCTGCTTGACTTGAGCAAAAATAAAAGATTCATCAGACGTAGGCTCTCCCCAGGCCATCAAAACTACTCACAGTTGCATCTGGGGACATCATTCTAAAGCTGCGAGAAATGCAGCAACTCCTGAACATTTTCCAACAATATAGAATAACCATATACCCAGCTCGGACATTTTGATTTCTCCACAAAGTACAATTCACCTATTCCATATGCAGTTCTTAGGAATTCTCTAAGTCACCCCAGGTCCGGCATTTAAATCTGGAACTCTTACAGTATTTCACAATGTCTCCGAAATCTAATGCCAGAAATCCTTTAGATTCATTAAATGTATCAGTCCTGTCTGTGATCCTTTTCGTCGTCAAATGATTTTCAACACTTTAAAATCTCCACTGGCTGTCTCCAACTGCCATTAACTAAATATGATTAGGATTTTATAGGGGACACAAATGTTTTTATTTTATGCATCAGTGATGTAAGTCATGAACGCCATAACGCCCGACTGCCATTTTTAGTAATTTCCCTGTATGGTTTCTACATGAATGAAAACTACTCCACACCCCCGTGAAAACTCTTCCTGACCATAAACACATATAACATTAAAATTTGCACAATATGTCCAAATAAAAAAAAAATCAGAACACTTTTATCCCCTTAACCCGCAATTATTCACAAACTCCATATGAACAAATCACTTCTTATGGCCGCACGGAAACAGATGATCGCTACGTCTCACAAAATTTTTAGTTAACCCACAAGAGCCCACACAAGAAAAGATAATAAATGAAGAAAAAATTTCAGCAGTTAAAATCACCGTTCGATGCACCCCTGCTTATTGTCACCATAAAATATTTGCTGATGCTGCAACCAAGGAACGCGCGCGTATCCAAGCAGAGACCGCACCCTCTATCATCAACATGAAAGAATCACACAATTATCACACAATTCACTAAACCCCCACCAAAAACAAACTCGCTTCCCCCACACAACAACTCCATACGAAAAAAGGAAAAACTAAAACGAAAGATAGAAGAGAGAAGATAACATTCTAAAGCTACCAAAGTGAAAGTTCGAAAAGAAAAACTCACTTGTCCCACGTGCTTCGCATCCCAACGACCACCTATTCGGGAACAGTAGACACACTTCAGCAGAACAAATCACAAGTAAATAATTACGTCAAAGACCGCAGTAAAATACCCGACACCCGATAATCACCCTTCACTAAGACGCCAGCAGAGAAAGACTAACCATCGTTCGCGGCTCACCATGCGCAGTTGCCTCCCTGAATTAAAAAGCAAGCTCAAGAAATTCCCCTCTAAGCTCCAAACTACCAACTGTCCCACATTCACTCCAGACAACGTCTTTATTTACTACGTATCCTATTCGTATACCTATCCTACAATCTACATCATCCATACTCTCTCTTCGACATGGAATCAAACACGAATGTGCTTGTTCTTAACTACCACAACTTTGTTGTATGGGGAAAGAGATGGCCTTCAAGATCTCTCTCTCTCTCTCTCTCTCTCTCTCTCTCTCTCTCTCTCTCTCTCTCTGACCCCTATCACATTTCTAAGTTGTGAGTATCAAAACCTATCTTACAAAATAGTTTGTTCTTTGAAGCTGACCTATAACAAAGCAAAAACATGGAAGATAAAGAAAATGCTATAAGAACAGAAGGAATGTAAATGATAAATAAATATCTTCCCCAACCCAAACTGAAAAAAACAAAGCTCTTAGCAAAACCAAAACCATAAATGATATTTTTCCCCGTTTCAACTGTCTAATACTTATTAGTCTCCTCTGTAATTGTGTCCTTAGTCACAGTTTGAATCACTACTTCTCATAATAACTACGATACATGGCATGTCTGTGCATGTGCAGAAGCATGACTATCCCAGCCTAGCCTTTGCTATCCATTGAAACTCTACCACCGTTTCTTCCACAGCAATGAAATACATTTCACAGACGGCCCTCGCGTCTAGCGGTTTTCACAATGCACGAACTTACACCCACTCCAGTCTAACACACCAAGAAATCTGATTAAAACCGCCTAAAATGTTCCCGCAGCTTTGATCCAAAGCAGAGACGGAAAATTCCACACTAACACATGATGCTGACATCTACTAAACGTTTATCCACAGGTGACTGTACGGCAAGTGCTGAATTAGCAATGAATGCGCCAAATCACGCTTAAGCACAGCTGAAGTCACGCTGAGGTGACGCTGCGACAGTGCTTAATTATCAAACCCCCAAGTTACTTATCTTCCACCAGCAAAATGGCTGAATATTGCAAAATTTCGTGTCTCAAATACCTCTGCAATCATTTGACATATGTGTATATGCACACAAAACACCACACACACACACACACACATATATATATATATAATATATATATATATATATATATATATAGATATATATATATATATATACATATGAATATACATATATTATATATATATTATTATATATAGGTATATATATATAATATATATATATATGTATGTATGTATGTATGTACTAATAGTGAATATGCAGTGTAGTGTTTTATGCGAAGAAGCTCGCTCCGACAAACAAAACCAAAATATTTACTTTTACCATAAGATTTGACAATCCCACATCTTACATGTTAGGAGTAATTAAGGAAATGCAGAGTAGGAGAGACTTCCATATTCCTGAAGTGAATCTAAGTATCAACAGTAATGAATGCTGTCTCCTGAACTGAAAATTCCTAGACGCTCTCTAGCAAACTTTGAGGTTGGCCTGATTATGTGCAGTTGTTCAATATCAAATTTAAATATAATAAGACAAACTAATAATGAACGAGGGCGTGCGACAGTGTTGTATAGGTATACAGTGGTGTAGAAGTAAGGAAGATGTAAGAGAATTTCTTTCTTTTTAAAGTCAACATGCACTGTTTATAGATCTTATCTTCAGTATCATTCGACTTTCAAAAGCAATTCTGTCTCGTGAGTATACACAAAGCAACGATTTTCAGAACAGGATGATCGTCAAGCTGTCATCTCTGTGAATGACAACCATTATATATTCATAAAGGCTCTTAGCCTTACTATAAAAGTGATGAACAGCTCTCTCTCTCTCTCTCTCTCTCTCTCTCTCTCTCTCTCTCTGATTAAATTCAGTTAAATTCTTTTTCTAAGTGTCGAATATTATGCATAGCTTAGAAAAGTTTTCATTCCAGGCCATTCGCGAACAGTCTCTGACTAAGATTTTAAATCTTTCCAAGGATGATGTAACTTGAAAAGACCGATAAATCTTTCGGACTGCTTCCAACTTGTGTCAGAAAAAAATCCCTCTGATGCGATCACTGCGGGAAGAACCGACCAAAGGGTTTGGTTTTCTCTTCCGGAATATTTTCTCCCCACTTACACACATCACTCAAAATAAATCTTCTAAATTCTTGCAACGCGAAACTCACGTGTCTTTCATCTGGTGGCTCGTTTAAACGAGAAATAAAATGAATATTATGACATCGTCCTTTGATGATTTAAAAACACTTGTCCCGTGCAGGATAACACGAACTCTTCAAAGTGTTTATTTTTCGATAAGGAAGAGGCAAAGAGACGCAAAGAAATATCACTATCAAATATATTTGTTAAGTAAATACACCACCATTCATTTCATCATCGCAATTTCAAAAGCGTTTCGTGTACATAAGCATGTGCATATATATCCTTACTAATTTAAAACATACACACAAAATCAATTAGCAATTCGTTACATATGGGCAATAAAGTTCCTGAATACTCTAATATATAACGTACGGGGATGTACCAGAATTTATAACCCACTAAATCTACATACAATATTTTCAGTGGCATTTAAAGTCACAAAATAAAGAAATATTTGAGAAATTCGCAACGATTATTTAAATTCCTGAACAAAAGCATGTAGTGCGTGAATGGGTTAAAATTCTTTCACGAAATTAATGAATCAAAAAAATTCATTTTTATGAAATAATATTCGAATTGAAATGAAATCTCGAATAAAAAAAAAAAATTGCCTTGATAAAGCCTTAAATTTCACATTCTGCTTAAGCATGCACATAATTAAAATTTACATCTAACGGTCGCACAGAAGATTAACTTTGTTAATCAAATTATTTTCAATTAGCATGAATTTCCCTGGCAACCCACAGATTACGAGAGAATAGGTAATTTGGTCTTTGAATGTGGAATGTCAGTTATATTGTTATTCTATTTTTGAATCTCTTCTTACTCCGATTCGTTACATACTTAATACTGTTGACAAATAGTTCTAGAGGCTCCAGAAAAAATTTAATTCTTTTTCTGGGCAAAAATAGCTTTTAGTATTATAAAAGAATCCAATTCAAAACACTTATTTAAGACAGATAGAGCTAATATTTTTTTAAATGAAAACTAGCTCATATCAGAAGTATCCGTAATTAAAAGACACACCGATTTTAGGATCAGGAATGATTCATATCCTGACTTATGATGTGCAAACTGCAAAAATCTTCAGAAAATGAAGGAAAACACCAGCCATCTCATGAATACATAAAACGGTAATATTTGTTCTGTATTGGGGACCATGAATAGTCTCTCAGTGTCTAGAGAAAGGAAAGTAAGGGATAATAAAAGAAACCAATAAAAAATTTTCAAGGTCAGTATTAGGAACCAATTGATGTCTTTCCCACTGTTATCCCTGCATTAAGGAGTTGGTTGCCTGATGCGCCTGCGCCACTGCCTTCTATCAAAGGCATCATCCTCCACCAAACCTCTCTCGCCATATCTTCCTTCATTTTATCTTGCCATCTAATTCTCTGTCTCCCGCTCGATCTTCTTCCTCTAACAGGTTCCTCCCGAGCCCTCTTCATTCCCCTTCATCATCCATCCTCAACACATAATCATACCATCTCAATCGTGCCTCTCTTATCACTTCTGTAATCTTTACTAAGCGCCCCCTTCTTATTCCGTAATTTTCCAATATCTCAAGCAGCGATATTACCATAATCCACTAAGCATTCTTAACTCTGTTCTCCCAAGCTTTACTTCCTCTTTTCTTCTTAGAGCCCATGTTTCCTATCCAAACATTATCACTGATCTTATCACTGTGCTATAGATCTTGACTTTTAGCTTGATTGCTCTTTTTTTTATCACACACTCTTGGCTTAAAGTAGATCTTAAATATTTAAACTTTTCCACCTGTTTTATAATTAAGCCTATTCTTTCTTGTATTACTATTCTGCCTCTATTTTCCATACTGCTCACCAAAATCTCTGTTTTAGTCACATTCACCTTTAGGCCACCCTCTATCTAAAGACTGCTGCCACTCTCCAACCTTATTTTGGGCAGGTATTACCAGATAATCGGCATACAACAAGTCCCACAGCTGATTTCTTCTTCACTTAACACATCCATGGCCAGCACAAATAAAAATGGGCCTAATACTGACCCCTAGTGTAATCCAACACTAACTTCAAAAGTTTTATGTTTCCCCACCTGCTCTTATTACTTTTGTGTTCGTTCTTTGATATATCATCTCAACCAACCTAACCAACTTCTCTAGGACTTTCCTTCACCTCATGCATCAAAACATCACTTCTCTTGGGATTCTATTGCATGCTTTCTCTAGGTCTATAAATGCACAAGAGAGCTCCTAGTTTCGCTCTAGCCTCTTTCTCTGTAGCTGTCTTTCTATGAAGTATGAAGATGGCATCCACTATCCCTCTTCCCTATAGTTACCACAATCCATTACCCTATAGTTACCACAATCCATGACACCTCCTTTCTGCTTGTATATATATATTATATATATATATATATATATATATATATATATATATATATATATATATATATATATATATATATATATATATATATGTGTGTATATATATATATCTATATATATAATATATATATACTATATATAGTTATATATTAAAGATATATATTCTATATTATAATATCTATATGATATATATATATATATATATATATTATATATATATATATATATAGGTATATATATATATATATATATATATATTATATATATCCTATCTATATATATATATTCTATATATATATATATATATATATATATCGATAGATATATTAGTATATATATATATCTACTATATAGATAGATATATATATATTAATATGATATATAGATATATTATTATCCTATAATATATAGGTATATATAATAGATATACTATATTATATATATATATCTATATCGTAGATATTATATATATATATATCGATATATATATATATATATATATATATACGCTCCGAGCTAGACCAGGCTACTGCAGACAGCGCATAGCGTAATCTAGATCTGCTTTGGTCACGTAGGACCCTCCTAATGCCATGACCTCAGGTCATGGGTTTATATTTACAGATCCTGTAAATTGAATAAATGTATTTATTACATTAGGCTCGGACTGCTACCTATTCAAGCCTTGAATAAACAAAAAAAATTACTTTAAACATTGTTTCATAGGAGCGTGCTCGTAACATACGTCTAGGTATAACATAATAAGTGATTAAATGCATAAAAAGTTTCTGTTACATACCCTTTTTGACATACTCATAAACAAAAGATAAATGCATGGAAAATATAGATCCATGTGGTAATAATAATGATTAGGTACCCCAAAATAATAAAAAGGTAAAAATCAAAAGATTAACATGTATACATGATTAATATGATAATAGGTAACCTGATTAAGAATAATGGTTACTAAATAATGATTATAGCATGATCATGGATAATTGTTAAAGAGTACTGGACACTCTTTGTAATAGATAAATATAATTGTACAATGGTATAATAGTATAACTATGTAATTCTGCAGAAATGCAATATATAGGGCTGATATATTTTATTAGGTTGCCCGAAAAATACCTTTAGGAATATATTAATGTATAATATTGGGCAATAATGTTTTATTAGGTGCCCGGGAGATACTTTAATTGTTCAAATGCAACGGCGTGAGTCTTTCTTGTCCTACATTTTTGCCAGCACACACAACACAATTCCAGACAATTCCCTAGGCACAAACTGAAGTGGCCAGGTTCAGGCGGCCCTAAACTCAAACGACTTGAGTTTAACAGGGTACGTCATACAGACGGGCCAATACGTTCCCTTGGAGATCCTTCTGTTTACGCCTCAGCCTACGCCAAGCAAAGATGTTGACGGCGATAACCAATATGGCCGTCACGCTGAACACGGCTAGCAGAATGTAGTAGCGAAGATTTTTCTCCACTGATAAGCCGCTGACGCGTGGGTCATCTCAGCCAGTTTGCGTCAAACGACGAGCCACCCGCGCGTTGTATGGGAGAGGTAGTGATGGGATGATTGTAGATGCCCAAGTGATAAGTTCGCAAATACGCCTTCTCACGTATTATCGTGTTGACCCCTCTGACGGTGTAGTTTGTAGATGTCCCCGTACAACCATCGGCTGCTACAAAGATAGGGGCATGGGCGGTGGTACCGTCCGGACACACTACGTCGAATCCGGCTTTATCATAACGGATCCAGGAACCATTATTCATCCTGTAATTGAATTTATTACCGTAAAAGGGATAAAGTTTCCCCAGACAACCTTCGCTTGTATGAGAGAGAGAGCCGTTTAGCACTATGCCTAACTCACATGAATCTGTTGATATAGGATAGAATTCAAAAGAGTCAGCTGTACAAATTTTATTATTCATGGCTTCTGAACAGTGAGTGAGTTATCTAAGTCTTTAATGACTGTAAATGATTTCTTATCAGAAGAAATCAGTACATGCCCCATCAAATTGGATATTAACTGGATTTGAGTTATTCGTCATGAAAGTAGGAAACGGTGCTATTTTGTATGATTGCCAAGCATCGGAAGAATCAAAAGGAATTGTGATCATAATTCTATAATTTTCAACGCTGACCTGATATTAGGCCTATAATAGGAACTCTACTTTATGGGCGTCTAATAAAGGAATATAACCTAGTTTCTCCCACCCGTCCGTTTTCCAAAGTTAACGTCAGATCTTTAATAGGCATGAGGTGAGGAGATAACACACCCTTTGTTGCTAACGTAATTGCTTCTACGTAATCTTTTGACTTTTCAATAAAATGTGATATTTTCACACGGATATGATCTATTTTCGAACTATAGTAAGCTAACGTAGCCAGCAAATGTTGAACTTCCATGACCTGACCTGATCGATATTATTGAATGTTCATTAACGATACTCATTATTTGATTGATTGAAGATAACTGGCTGCGAAGTTCAGACAAAGCCAATTCGTTTTGGTTTTGTGTTGCAAAAACTCAATTCTTTTATTTTGATTATTTATCTTAAGGCGATTTGAAATTCCTAAGCCTAGATTCGCAACTGATCCTAAGATGTTTAGTCCAGCCAGAATAAGCGGGTTGCGGCGTTCGAGAGTATTGTGCCGCACAGACCATCAGCAGGTCACGAGCAAGTTCTTCTGCCTCAGCGGTTTTATTTTGTATGTCATAAGACAACATTTCCGCGACGCTTAGTGTTTGAGCTAGCGAAATCTCTGAGTTAGCATGAAAATTACGTTCGTGCATTTTCCTTAAGCGAAATAGCAAACCTCATCAGGTCATTCTTTAAGTTTAAGGGACGTCATCTTCAGGCACGAAAGGAATATCACATGCATATCTACTTCTATAACAATATTATTGACACGATGAATACATCATCTATTCTCTCGATAATCGAGCCATGATTAAATTCTATTTCTTTCGTCCTAGCGCTCTTTCCATACAACAAAGATGTCTGAATACACAATATCACTCCTAACAATAACAGATTCATTTTTGAAACCTGCAATGAGTAAAACATATGTAATAACTCGCGTAAAAGAATAGGTTTACATACAATATGATTAATAGATATATATATAAATTATTATACAAGTTTCATAATACAACCATTTTTTCCCTCACTCCATCTACCTTTCTTTAGATTCTGATATGTGCCAATGGGACTATTCTCACATCAGTGGGTTTGGATACATTTGAACCCTAAATCTATTGGCCGTTAAATTTTCTAAAATGTTAAACGGGCCTTCAAACTTAGGTGTCAGTTTATAATTTAAACCTTTACGTACGTATACTTGTATGTATACCTGATCGCCCATGGCATATGTTCTAGTTGGCTTAGCTATTCTATCATGATTTTTTTTCATTATTATTTGTGCTTCTTCTAGATTCTTACGAAGTATATTATATCGACTTATGCTTGCATCCATAACATCCTTTAGAGGATTTGATAAATTAGTTGTAGGCGTTAAGATGTGGAAAGGCGTTCTAGCCGGGATACCGTACAGTGCCTCGTGCGGTGTCATTTTAATAGACACATGATACGAGTGATTAAGTGTGCTTAGTACCGCAGGTATGGCAATGTCCCAGTTGGGGGTCTGCCCCCCCCTAATGTGACCCTTAAAATGTTTAAACCTTACGATTTGCCCTTTCCACTAGCCCATTAGACTCTGGGTGATAGATCATGGTATTGATTTTCTTTATACAAAGGAATTCGCACAAGGAGTTAAGGAAATGATTATTGAACTCCCCGCCCGAGTCTGATATAATGATGTGTGGAATTCCATGTTTACAAATGTAGCACTCGTAAAACTTCCTAGCGCACTCGACCGCGGTTTTTGTTTTAAGCGCTATAAGTTCTGTATATCGAGTCAAAGCGTCTATAATTACTAGGAGGTGCTTATTTCCTCTGTCTGACTCGTAAAATCCTGTTAATAAATCTAAATGTACTCTTTCAAAGGGTTGATTTGGCACGGGGTAAAGCCCCTAGGCTGACAGGTGTCTTCGTGTGCCCTTTGTATTCTTGCCAAGTGCGACAATTTGCTATGTGCTTTTTATATCTGTAAGCATCGTATGCCAATAAAATAAGGATTTGGCTTTCTGTGACATCAAGGAATAACCCGGGTGTCCATGCAGTGGATTTTCATGCAACCATTTTAAGACAGTGGGTATGAGTGAGATAGGCACCACCACCTGGTTGTTATTCAACTGCGGTGTGTTGCGGGTTTTCCTGGTCACGGATCTACACAGGATATTGTCCTGTATGATATAATTCTGCTGCTTATACTTTAGGTATTCCTTTTCCTTCGGATTTCCGTTTAACGCAATGATGATGTTTTCTATTTGCGGATCTTTTCTTTGTTCTGTCTGTAATAGTTCAGCACTCCAGCCCAGATCTCCTGTTCAGATATAGTTTTAACAATGGGCGTGGAGGTTGAGATATCTATTAATTCAGCTAATGGCTCGGTACAAGATGAAGAGGGGTTGCGTGATAATGCGTCAGCAATGATATTTGCTTTCCCAGGTAATACCCGATCCTCGCGCCGAAGTCCTGAATGATCATGTGCCACCGAGTTCGCTTAGGGCTGTGACTAAAGCCTTTAAAGAAGTCGGTTAGGGGCTTATGATCAGTGAGAACCTTGACGGGGTAACCGTATATTATGAATTTAAAATGCACAAGTGAATTAACAATAGCGAGCCCTTCCTTGTCTATTACTGCATATTTACTTTCGGAAGGTCTCAGTTTACGTGAATAGAAAGCTATAGGGAAAAAACTGTTTATCATATTGTTGAAGCAATACCCCACCTACTCCTAGGTCTGAGGCGTCTGTTGCTATGAAAAATTCCTTACCGAAGTCAGGAAATTTCAAGATAGGAGAACTACACAGTTCATCTTTCAATTTATCGAACGCCTGTTGATGAATTTCAGACCATACGAAATCTACGCCCTTTTTTATAAGATCGGTTAGGGGAGCGGCTATGATTGAGTAGTTGCGTATAAAGCGGCGGTAGTAGCCGCTACAGCCTAAAAATTGCTGTATTCCCTTGACGTTAGTAGGTATCGGAAAGTTACGGATAGCCGACACCTTATCATGGACGACTTTAAGACCTTCACTAGAAACCGTGAAACCTAAATAGACTAGTTCTGTTTTAAAAAATTCACACTTACTTATCTTTACCCTTAAATTATGCTGCCTTAGTCTTTGTAGCACTAACTCTAATTTACGTAAATGTTCTTCTAATGTGTTGGAAAAGATTACTAGGTCGTCCATGTAGGCATGTAGGATATCTCCTAACAAGTCTCCAAACACGATGTTTATCATACGAGTAAAAGTTATAGGAGCACAACGTAAACCAAAAGGCATACGCAAAAATTCATAATGTCCCCTGGCTGTGCTGAAGGCAGTGTATGGGATACTCTCTTGTTCCAACGGAATCTGATGAAATCCTTTTAGTAAGTCTAAGCTTGTGAAATATTTGTTCTGACCTAGTAGAGATAGGATATCATCGGTACATGGTACTGGGAATCTGTCAGGGATTGTTTCTTCATTTAAACGACGAAAATCTACGCATATCCGCCAAGTTCGATCTTTTTTTCGGTACTACTATTAACGGAAAATTATAAGGGCTGTTTGATTTCCTAATGACTCCTTCTTTTAACATTTTACCTACTTCCTCTGTTATCTCATTCTGAAATTTCATAGGGAGTCGGTACGAAGGTACATAGATTACTTTCTGTTTGTCCTTGAGCCTTATTTGATGCTCGATGACATCCGTTTTTCCTAAGGTTCCATCCGTAGTGGAAAAAACATCATGATATTTAGTTAAAAGATTCAAGAATTTCTGCTGAATTTCTTCTTCTTGAATGTCCTTATTGATTTTGTTCTTTATAGATTGCAAAAGGGATTCATCCGCAACTGATTGAGCGTGATTTATCTCAGCTACGGTAAGAATGCGATGTTTATAAACTTCGGCATCCAAGATATGTTGATTTTTGTGGATTACTAAAGTGGTATTCAAATGATTACAGACTTCGATGTTACATTGTTGTTGTGAGCCGACTGTATAAATGGCTTGTGTGACGGATGATCCGTGTTTTCAGAGTTTCGGAAAGGATTAACGTTTCAGATCCTGGCAAGGTTCTCTTTACACGCACTAATATGTTCGAAGTTACGTTAGGCTCGAGAGTTTGCGTGCAAGCTGATATTACGGGTGAGCGAGAGTTCTGTTGGGTTGCCTGTATTATTTCTTGGTTCATGAGACAGGTGATTGGTTCTGTAATGTAAGTGACAACTCTGTCTGTCTCTTTATTATCTAAAACTGATTTTAGGGTATTAGAAGACCTATAGAATTTCCCTTTGATATACACGCCGTGTTTTGCAGGTGCTAAGATAATATTTTGAGTGCCCATAGACGGGTATCCGATAATTACTGCGGGATACATATTCATGTTTTGTACAACGATAAAGGTATCAGCAAACGTGCGCTTACCGACCTTGTACTGTACATGAGTTACGCCTACAACATTTAATTCATTATTCCCTATGCCTGAGAGCCTTATCCGGACTTTTCTATAGGGAAATTTGAAAAGAGTAAATGATGAGTCCTTAAATCCATGATATTACGTGGACTACCAGAATCAAAGAACAAAGTGAATGACTTATGGTCCAAATTTACTGCATGTAAGGTTGTTCGCAACTCGTTTTGACTAATAATTGCATGAATTTGTTGCAAATCTACGGGAACCTGCACAGATTTTTTGGATTCGGCCGTGTGTTTCATAGGAAAATCAATTGCCTCACAATGATCTGATAAATGATTAAACTGATTATTTGATACAAAAGATGTTGATATTGATGACCCAACATCGCCCTCTCCCCCCTTGGAGTGAACTACGTGGTATTTGTTTTGTTTATCACACCTTGAAAATTCGCTTGCCCTTGCGAGTTCTGGCTAGACGGCCCAGGAACAGAGGTACCTGAAGCACGATTTGTTTTGTTCTGCTGTTGTGCAGAATTTACGTTTGGTTGTTTCTTCTTATAGTACTGAGGACCCTTCATTTTTATTTGCACTGGCAACTGGTTGCGTGTTTGTAGCATTCTGCTGTTGATTCCTCGAGTAGCAACGGTTATATGAATGAGTTGAACTATTGTTGTATTGAACAAAAACGCGTCCGACAGTCTGAAATCATGTGACCTGGTCGTTTACAGTTATAACAAACCATCCCTGCAACTTGATTATTATTATGTACCACATTTACTTGTTGTGGCTTGTTCTCATTTTTTTGCAAAAACTTGAATGAGCGAAGGATCTAGGTCGGTACATTTAGACATGTGTTTTTTGATTTGTTTATACACATCTAATTCCGTACTGTCGGGCTGCAATTTTTTATCAAAACACCGCACTAACGCTTCAGGCAACATTGCAGTGATAGACGTAAGGTAGATCAAACGGATAAAATCTTTCACTTTGATTTTGGCACACGTAACCCACCCGGAGTTACTTAAACTATCCTGATATTCATTTAGCCGGTCGGCAATTAGCGCCGCCCGCTCGACAACATTAAGCTGAGTCATGGAGGCTTGGTTAAGGATATTTCTCAATGCCAATACTACATCTAAAGCCTCTTCACCCCCATACATGCCACGTAATCTGATTTTGAACTCGTCCCATATAAGCGCCTCTTGGAAAGAAACCCCCCTTAGATACGCACTTGCGTCTCCTTTGGCAAAGTCTATGAAGCTTTTTGCCTCCTGTAATTGTACTGCTGGGTCTGTGATGCTTTTTGCATTTAAATGAGCGTCTACAGATGAGATCCATGCCTCAACATTTTGAGGCAGGAACCCATTGACCCGACCTTGAAAAGGGACAATCGCTGACCTCGCGCTAACGAGAGTCACCACATTGGGGTTGCCAGCCGGAGTAGTTGCCATTTCGACTTTCACTTTTTTCTTATCACTTCTATTCCTTGCGATCCTATCAAAATATCTATAAGAGTACACTCGACCACTACGTAAACGCATATGCAATGTACTGTATAAGTGTGTTATAATAATAGGAAAATCCCCCAAAAGATACAAAAATACAGATAATATGATAAAATATTATACGGAGAATTCCTGCAAGAAACGATTAACAACAACGAGAAGAGAAAAAAATTAATCTGTGGGCGAGAACTCGTAGTTGAAGATTGATTCTGTAATGAAGGAAGATTAATATGGCGAACAACTCACCCCCAGAATACTGGATGATCGACTCCTGATGAACAACACTTCACTGAGGAAAAGACCTGAATAGATAAAAATGGTACTTAGCTCCAGATTATATTGCGAAGGATTGTTGACATGGGATGACGTCTCAGTTCCTGTCTAAGTATCGCGTCGGAAGTCGTGATGACGTCACGGTCTTCTCTCGGTGCACGATGCGTGGAGAAGTCCAAGATTGATGACGTCACAGCCTCCGTCCTTGCACTACTGCCTCTAGCTCCACTCTCTGCGTCCTTGTTCGTGATCGCGTGATGTTTCCTGTGTTTGCTTTCTTCTTTCCGTAGATGTTCGATGCTGCTCTCGTCCGGTGTAGATTCTCGAAGATAAGTGACAATAGTCGCTCAAACGTCGGTGTTAATGCTTGTATTCTTCTCGATGAAGGACATATCTGCGTCTTCATAAGCTGTTGCGTTGATTGAAGATCCCGTTTCCTCTGTTTAGTTTTGATGTTGAAGGTGGAAGTTGGTTCTTGTAAACCTTCGGTCGGCTGATATGGGTCTTGTTAATTTTATTCTTCGTTATACGCTGCCACCACATTTAAGTCTCTTCGCTTGACGATAGACTTTTTTGTGTTCTCCTTATGACTGTCATTCGTAAGTATTTCTGGTTCCTCCCATCTCCTTGGGATATCTTAGTAGAGTGGTTCTTCTTAACTAAAGGAGATGATTCAAACAGATAAGTTGAACAAATATAACAACTTTATTCTGTAACTCCATACTAGGAGATGCAGCTCGGTCGGAAGACCGATATGTTTGATGGTTGGCACGGAACTGCCATTCTAAAGCATCGCGTTGATAGCGGAACATTAGCTATCTCAGCAATTCATATAAAAAACATACGTAGTCCGCCGGCTCGGAAGTACAAGTTCCGGCGTAGGTTAACAGGTCAACCGCTTCCCATGGAAGTTGTTGTGCAAAGTTATCATTAACATAAAATGTTGACAACGCTCCGAGCTAGACCAGGCTACTGCAGACAGCGCATAGCGTAATCTAGATCTGCTTTGGTCACGTAGGATCCTCCTAATGCCCATGACCTCAGGTCTGTTTATATTTACAGATCCTGTAAATTGAATAAATGTATTTATTACATATATATATATATATATATATATATATATATATATATATATATATATATATATATATATATGTATATATATATATATATATATATATATATATATATATATATATATATATAGATATATATATATATATATATATATATGTATATTATATATATACATATATACATATACATATATATATATATATATATATATATATATATATATATATATATATATATATATATATATATATATATATATATACATACATACATACATACATACATATATTTATTACTTCTAGGGCACAATTTTTCACGGATACAACATTCATTGAATAGAATGGCTTTTTCACTGTTAACCAGCTTTTTTGAAATTGCTTCATATTTTCTAATTATTTTCTTTACTTCATTGTTCAGGTTACTAATGGACACATAATGGGGTTCTTCCATTTACTCCAGTATTTTTACACGCGACAGCTGTTTCGTCAACCTATATGTATTGACGTTATCAAGCGTGCTGATCAAGCGTACTGATACAAATATGAGCCTACATGCTTTTTGTGACGTCATGAGGACGGAAAGGTAGTACAATTGCCAGATACCTAGTTTTAAGCATTTACAAAAGACTATAGTGAAACATAAAATAACACAAATAAATAAATATGTTAACAACAGAAATTATATAAAAAGTTGAAAGTAAGTTATTATATACACATTATACATAAATATATAAATTACATATATGTTTCATTCACTAAATGTCAGTGTGCAGCGTGCGCTCCTGTCGGTGTGTGGTGGTTTTGTTCCACGTGGTTGAAGGCCTGCCTCCTACACGAGGGCAAGGATCGGTCTGCCTCACATTGGATGTTAAGGTTGGGGCGTTACATGGCGATGCTGACTGCTTCCGATATCAATAAATGATTGTAGTTGCCTTCCTCGTGTATTATTTTGGTGTTTGTGAGAAGTTCTTGTAAGGATGGTTTTTTTATTGTGGGTATCCACAAAGTGCTGATGAATGGCTCCTTGGTTTCTGTGGGCCTGCATGCGACGTTTGAGTGTAGTGGTTGTGTGTCCGATATAGCATTTTTGGGGGGACTGACATTGCTCGTCAGCACAAACAAACTTGTATACTATATCAGATTCAAACTCTTTCTCCGTCGATGGGGTCGTACTATTTTTCATTACCAATGAGGCCGTAAGGTTTGGTTTGCAGTAAATCCTTGCTGTTATTTTCTTATATGGCGCTAGGGGGGTGGTTCCTCTTCGCAGTATACCAAGGATGGCTTCCCTTTCATCTTCGTGGTGTTTGTTGTATGGTATCTGATGGTGTATCACTATTTCTTTGTCTTTGTCTTGTGTGTTGTCCCTCGGGGTCGGGTTATGGAAAGCCTCTAATCTCTTTTTGACAACTTGCTGGATCATGTCATCTGGGTAGCCGTTATTTGTGAGCAGCTGTTGAAATCTGTTGATTTCTTCGTTAGTCGCTTTCCACGTCGAACAGTGCGTTATGGCGCATTTTATGTATGCATTTACCACAGATCGTTTATATGCATCAGGGCATTCTCCTCTAGCATTTAAGCATCTCCCAGCATCTGTCTTTTTAGTGTATATGGTGGTATTGTATACCACCGTATACACTAAAACTACTATTTACAATATGTGACTGCCAGAAAAGATGTCGGACCCATAGAGGTCAAAATCAGAAAAGAAAAAAAAAGGCTATGTTTTTTTGGCCCCCCCCAAAAAAATTGTCAAAATTTCACGAATTTTTTGGGTGCCTAAATGAAATAGGAAACAGCTAATTTTTATAGAATAAACTCATATTATCCTAGAACGGAATTATGTTAAAAGATCTGCACTAAGATGTAATTTACTGTCATATCAGAAATCTTATTCTCTCCCTGTCTCTTTCTGTCTCTGTCTGTCTGTCTGTCTGTCTCTCTCTCTCTCTCTCTCTCTCTCTCTACAGTGCGTCATGATTTATTGACATAAGCTCATGTAATCTGTCACAAGAAACCGCACAGACCCACTACTTCCCACCCCCTCTTTTCCCCTCTTGTGTCGTTATCATTTCAAGGTCATCACACTCACCTCCAACACTTTGTTACACAAACTTGAGGTTTTTGAAATAGAGGTGTCAGCAACCTCTAAATTATCATCAACATGACTTTATAATTCTCTTAAAAGTAAGTTGATGACATCCATGCCCAGAGAATACTGCCTGCTAGCCACTGTTGATGAAAAATGCAAAAAAAATATATATATATATAAAACCTGCGAAATTGGCATTTGAAGGAAATTGAACCAAATGGCAATATAAGGAATCTCAGTCACAAACAATGGTAAGCATAATGTACACACACTATCTACCTACAGTTTCCAACAATATAAAACTATCCCAGAGTCAACAGTGTTAGACAGGAAATCACTACTTGATAACTTCGCCTTTGTATCTCACACATGTTCAAAACAACTATTACTTAGAAAAGGGGAAACGACAAAGGCAAGACAAACACAGGTTTTGACATGATTGTAGTGTGTGTTCTGCTATCCTCTTGCAGGTCGATCACACCCAGATTCGAGATAGATGATAATTTATGGGAAAAAAACGTTTTTTTTAAACACTCCTCGGGTCATGCTCGACTTAGCAAACCTATCCAGGGTTAAGACGGATACCAGTCAAGAGGGGGTAGGCTCTTGTTTGCAGAAATTTCAGGGCAAATTTCTTCCAATAATTTTTCATAGTAGAAAGTTCAAAACCTGGGGGAGTAATGAAAGGTTAATGGCAACAATGAACAAAGAGTTGTTTGCAGTAGTGTCTAGGTTGTTTCATTTTAAGATACTTCTAATGGGGAATAAAACGAAGTTCTTACGGATCATAAACCATTGTTGGAACTTTTTAATAAGCCAGATCTTTCTCCCAAGAGGGCTAGTTGGATTTTGACAAGGAGATATGGAGGATGAACAAAGTGTGTGGAGAAGTTGGCGGGTGTGTGGATTGGGATATTAGTTTAGTGGTGAAGAAATGAAGATGAGGTTTTGGCGGGGGCAAAGGTGTTTCTTACAGGTGCTTTAGTAAGAAAGGGTTATAGGTGCCTTGTGCAAGTTTGGAATTAGAGGGTAATTTGTTGGAGTGGAAAATCAAATATAAGTTGACGGGTAGTGAGGACATGGGGATACTACACGAAAAGAATTGATTCCAGGGATTTTAGAAGTTGTAAATTGTAAATTTGGAAGGCCAAATTTGGTGATTGAGATTTATCAGAAGTTATGTAATCATTTTTTTTTTCTGGAAAATTTTTTTCATCTTCAGTGGAGACTTTTGTGTCCTTGAGTACTTTGTGTAAATTGGGGTCTTTTCATATCCCTAGCAGGCCTTTTCAAAGGGAGAACTTGTTGGTAGTTATTGATGAATTAATAGGGTTAGTGGTGATTTTTCTGTTAAGGAATAACACAGCTGAAGAAGTTGCGGTTACATTTTTCAATGGGTATACATGTACATATGAGGTACTGGAGAGTATTATAACAGATAAAGGGAGAGAATTTGTGAATAGAACATTAGAGTGTTTTCTGGGAGTTATGAGAATACAGAAAGTAAATATTCTTTATTATAGGGCGGAAGCAAATGAGCTGTGTGTAGGAGCTATTAGGAAAGTGCTTTGAGTTACAGTGGGTGGGAATGATACTAATTGGGATGTGTATATAAATGTGATTAGACATAAAAAATACAATGGTTAGTAACACCTTTGGTTTGTCACCAGTGGAGGCATTATTTGGTTATCCAGTTTGGGGTACATTCGACTTCTTATTGGTACCTTCACACTGTTATGATATGGTAAGTCGCTAATCGCTACAGCTAAAAAGAGACATGCACTTCTTATTAGTAATCTTGAGTCAGAGACACAAGAGAAGGTCGAGAGAAATAATGCGAAACCAGACAGTGGAAGAGTTGTAGTTTCGGAAAATGTATTTTTGAAGATAAATGTCAGAAATTAATTAAATTACAAAATGGGTCCCAAGTCTGATGGCCGTTTCAGGTTATGGAAGAGAAAAAGAGAAATTGGTTTGTGGTTTTGAAAGAAGACACGGGGTGGCGAAATTAACGCACATATCTAAAAGAACAACTTAATGATTAGTGGGGATTGATTGGTTATTTGTTTTTTGAGGGACGTTTGTTATGTTTTTTTCTTATTCTTTTTATTTCGGGGGGGCTAAGCAGTTATTTATGGGTTTTTTCCTCTCTCTTTCTTTCCTTTATTCACAGATGCTGAGATTTAGTGTAATTTATCAAATCTTTTAACACGAAAGTTTTGTATCATCTGAGATATTTGTACCATTTGGAGTATTGGTATCATTTGGGTTATTTGTATTATTTGAGCTATTTCTATCCTTGTGTGTGGTAGAACCATGGGACGTAAAAGGCATCATTGGCGTTAGACATGGGGGCGACTGCAAGGCGATAGCGGCGATTGGTAGGTTGGCAATTATGAGTCGGACGAAGACTGTGGGATTGAAAGCTAAGGTAGCTGATCAGGAGAGAGTTTTGGAAAAGTTAAAAGAGAGTAACTTAGAGTTACATGAAGAATTAAGGAAAACGTTCAATGTGTTACAAGTTACTATTCAGGAGTGACTTAGATTTGTTAATAGTTCTGTTTATGATTCATATGACGGTTTTCAATATTGGTATGGAGAAAGTGAATGAAGTATTACTATTTGAGATAAAATCTTTGGTAAAAGAGGTAATAGCGGCATTGGAGGGGTGTATTTCTTGATGAACTGAGCTAACAAGTTGGGGTCCAACATTATTTTCACAGGTAGTGATTCATATAGGTACCATGGGATAAGAGAAGTATATTTATCATACGGGAGGTTAATCGTGGAGATACCTACCAGGGCAAAGGATCCGTCTTGTAGTTATATAATATGATCTTTTCCCAGTGTATATACTAACAAAGTAGTGATGTTAGACGGACTTGAAACTATGATATAATAGGAAGTAAGTTTCAATCAAAGGGGTGTGAGTTTTAAATGAAACATGACCTGACAGTTTGTACCAGCTCCATATATAGTCGAAGACGTAGATGACGAAGATTTGTCACAACGCTTCGACATCGCTCCTTTTGGAGGGATCGCAACAATTTAATGGCCTGCAGAATAGTGTCTATGCAATTAATTTTGGTTAGCAGAACGATTTACAACTCATCAACGAGGATCTTTATGCAACATGTGCGTAATTACCATGGGGTTGTAGAATTACCGCCTGCACTGGATATTACAACGTTGCCAGTGTTGAAACAAGTGGAGGAGATAGGCTATATATAGAACTTTTCAGTAACCATAAGATAGTCTTACCTTGTGTTCTTGCTGCACAACTGATAATTACCATAATTATGGGTGTTGCTATCATTAAAGTGTAATCGACTGTGCTATTTTTGTAAGATAGGTTTTAATATTCACACCTTATAAATAGGAACAGGGATCTAGAGAGAGAGAGAGAGAGAGAGAGAATGGGTGGGGGCGGGGGAGGCGTTATCTCTCGAAGGCCGTTGAAGTCAGGCTAACAAACGCCTGCAACTTTCGAAAGTAGGTGCAAAACAAGTTTTATGTGGTTTCCCCATACAACACACACACACACACACACATATATATATATATATATATATATATATGTATATATATATATATATATATATATATATATATATATATATATATATATATATATATATATATATATATGCGCGTGTGTATGTGTGTGGATGTGACTAAACCTTACTGACATGCTTATTTTGGTATTTATGAATTCTCTGATAAGGATGCACCGTGGTTGCTGATGAATAAATTGAAGAGGATGAATAGATTTTTATAATAAAGACGAGTACACAAGTTCTTTTCCCATTGGCTAACCAAAAGGTTCAACATGAGTAAAGACATAAGTATATTTATAACTTTCAGGATATGGAATCAAGTTCAAATTGCTTTCTAGTTGGTGATAATTTTATTGAAGGTTTTATATCAGAAAAATTATCAAATACTGACAAAACTTCCATGGCAGAATATACAGACAGTGACATGACAATACAATGATTAATCCGATCTAAGAAAAGGAATGATTGTCTAAACGTATTCTAATCTCACGAATTTGTAGTCTATTGAAATAACGAGAATTTTCAAAATGAGACCTAAATATTTAAACCCATTTCGGGAATTTACATATTTACGATAAACTTCTTTCCAAGATTTCGACTAACATGGAAATTACACTTAGCAAAATGTTGCTTCATTGATGAAGAAGTAATGGACTTTGCTGAGTATGATTTCGCCAAAAGACGAGTTTCAATGTTTTGTTTTATCACTCTCCACTGAGCATAATCTCGCCAAGAGATGAGGGTAGTTGCTTAGCGATTTAATTTCTTGGCCCCGTTATGCTAATTGGTTCCTCAATCTCTAGCTTATGTGTCGCCCATACCCTGCTGAGCATCATCTCACCAAATGACGAAGGTAGTTACTTGATTCTTGAATTTATAAGTCACGATTTCCTCACGTTCAGCTGAGGACAATCTCGCCAAAAGACGATGACAGTTGACTGGTTTCTGGGTTCCTAGGTCTCATTCCACTCACGCTCTGCTGTGCATGATCTTGCTTATGACGAGGGTAGTAATTTGGCTTTTGAATTTTTATGTTATGTTTCTCTCATTCTCTGCTGAGCATGAATCGCCAAAAGACGAGGGTAGTTTCTTGGGTCTTGAATTTCTAGCACATGTTTTGCTCGCTCTAAGCTGAGCATAATCTCACCAGTAGATGAGGATAGTTATTTAATTCTTGATATTCTAGGTCATGTATTGCTCATGCTATGCTGAGGATGATCTCGCCACAAGACGAAAGTAGTTAATTGGTTCTTGAATTTCTACTTCATGTTTCGTTCAGGCTCTGCTGAGCATGATCTCGCATCAAGACGAGGGTACATAACTGGTTCTTGAATTTGTATCTCATGTTTTTCTCTGCTGAGAATAATCTCGCCAAAAGACGAGTGTAGTTAGTACTTGGTTATTTAATTTCTGTTTCGTTTTGCTCATACTCTGCTGAGTATGATCTCGCCAAAAGATGGGGTTAGTTATTTGGTTCTTGAATTTTTATGTTATGTTTTGCTCA
>NC_087207.1:82358668-82364241 GCF_015104395.2 Macrobrachium nipponense
GCTCCACACACAGTGCAAAGAAGGTTACATAATGGAGACAACGTCTCTTCACTGTGGCTCTGCCCACTTGCCGATGATATATTCGCTAACTGATATTAGCACCCATCCTAAGATCGATATCAATGATGACGAACAGGATTTGTTATTATCCCCTTGATTGCATTGTCATTCTCAATAATTTCATTATTTATTTTTTTTTTTCTTCTATCACAGTCCTCCAATTCGACTGGGTGGTATTTATAGTGTGGGGTTCCGGGTTGCATCCTGCCTCCTTAGGAGTCCATCACTTTTCTTACTATGATGATGATGATGATGATGATGATGATGATGATTATTATTATTATTTTTATTATTATTATTATTATTATTATTATTATTATTATTATTATTATTATTATTATTATTATTATTCTGCGGAGGTATCATGACAACTTCCACAACAGTTGTTGGGACCAAGCCAAGAGAGACCAAGAGAGACAAGGTCTACCGAATTGGGTAGAGTAGCCTCCCGCCTGGGGTAACTACGTAGCAATGACGTACCTTAGAGGTACCTGCTCATCACGGTAATTTACCTGCTGACGCAATAAGGAGGCAGATGAAGCTCTGCCTACATGAGGGATTTGGGGGGAAGTGAACAGGCCTGTTGGGACGAAGTTATTAGCTTGGAATTCCACCATTTTCTTGGTATTCATATTGTTTCTCCTTTACAAATAATTCAATGTATGTAATTCATCCAAATGATAAACCAGTCTATAGCTCATTTGTTAGATCTACATCTATTCAAGGCCGGAATACAAAAAGACAATCCGTTTTGTTTTACCTCAGGTTTCAGCACTATAGCCTTCTATTACCCATATAGAAATAATTACTAATTCACGCTATAGTAAATCTTGCCATGGGTGTTCTTGCTTGTATACAAAAGTGGCAAGCCGTAGCACGAATGCATTCTTTCAACCGCAGGGGGAATTATATATCCTGCTGGTCATTATCGCTTTTATTGAAGCCTGGACTGTGTTAATGACTTACTGCCTACCCGGTGTTTGGGTGGAGCCTCATGACTCCATATGTTGACGTCACGAATGGTTTTTTTTATCCTTTTCTGTGATTTTCTCGGTCCAGCATCGGCGACTTCATACTTAGGTACTAAATAATACTTGCAAAAAGTAGCTGGGGTTATAAAATATACACTTGCCAGATTTCTCCTTTATCCAATGCTTTGTAGGAACTGTCAAATAAATGAGGGGCATTCAGATACAAAGAAAAAAATTTTATATGTATGAGCTTTCATAGTTTAACTGAAATTAGAATTACACAGATATTCATAATAATGAAATCAGCGGTGCTCTAAGTTCGGATGAAAGACTTAAGATTCTTTGGGGTCGTTCTGAAATCATCTCCAATTCCTGTAAGATCAAAGTCTCTCTGCTATTGCCTGGATCCTCAAAAACCAAGCAAGAGATAACCAACTAACAAAATAGAGACTATAAAAGTCAAGACTTTGATGACAAACGAAGCTAATCCTTAGGACCCTAGAAGAATTGAACACAGACAATTTGAGAAATAGAGAAAAGGCTCGACAGTCCAAGGAAAAGTGACATGAAACTAAATAAATTCTTAATATTATTTCAACCAACACCAATATATTCATATTTAACCTATCTTCAACGCTAATCATAATCTTTAATGATATTCATAAAGCAATCAATATTATATTTATGACCTAGCAAAGCTCACGACCTAACTAGTAGAACAGAGGTGAGAAGATACAATCCCGTAAATGTAAAGAATGGATTTAATCTTTGCTTACCCACTTACGCGCATTATAAATTATTATTATTACACGCTTATGAAAACCACGACGTTATGCCAAGCCCTACCTGGCCTTCTTTGTTCTTACAAGTCGGGTTATAACGAGCCATTCTTGAGTGCTATTCTCAACTCACCCAGTAGTAACAAGCTATCCGGTTACAATACCTGATATATCGTCAATTTTCTATATCTACATGTCCGCGAGGTACCTGATTTTTTTTTTTTTTTTTTTTTTTTTTTCAACAGCAACGTATCTTAACTTCAACAGGGATTTAGGTTATCTAAGCTTTTTTTCATCTTCTATAGCATTCGTCCATGTGAAAAAATATATTTCTATGACAATAATTTGTATGTTTCACTAATTTTGGCATTGAAATGAGATTTGCATTTGCCTTTTTCAACTATGACCATTCCTATTTAAGCAGGAATAGTCATCAGTGACCCATCTCCCAAGTCGGTTGCCATTTCTCAGTGCTGATTCAATCTTAACAAAGCTACAGTTGTCAAAGTTTTGAAGTAAATGATTCATTTTTATTCGTTTTGCAAACATTTGCAGAAGAGCGACGCAAGAAAATGTCTGAGGAGATCATGTTTTAACTGGAGGCCATAAGATCGGTCGAGAGTCTTATTCCACTTATACTTATGGAATGATCAGTTATTTTCTGGGCTAGTTTTGATCCTTTGACTATTTCACCGACTCTTTCCTTGAATATAGGATGCAATAAATTTATGAAAATATATGAGAAAAAAGACATTTTATTAATATGTATTTCCAAGACTGATTTTTCTTAATAATAGATATCTTCAAATGTTTGTTCTTAGGAGTAATTGGAAGGAGGTCTCTTAGGACATAATTAACATTACTGCATAATGATGTATCATCATTAAGGATCATGGCTTGTCTATCCAAGGATATGAAAAATGCATGGCATTCAATCCCGTGTCTTGTTGCTGGTTATGGGTTTAAAATTCGTGTCAAGAAAAATTCTTTGGTATCATCTATAACCATATGTTTTTGATGACGGGAGCCTAGGGTATTCTTTCTATATCATTTCATAATGCACTGGCAGAATCCTGTTAATTAAGACAATGTGGTAGAAATTCTACGTGTGACATTAATAATCATAGCTCAAGTCATTTATGACTTTCATTACAGTCTCGTAGGCAACGAAAGATTCATTAAAAAATCTAAACTAACTACAAAAATAAAAAAGAACAAAGGGTCATTAATACAAATAAACACACATAAAAATTGACAAGTACCTAAATCAATGAATTATTCTCTAAATCATCATTGTCCACCGTACAACAGAGAAGTCTGTAAAATCCATAGGGCGTTTTCTACGATTTTCAATGACTATCTGGTAATGCAGGATACCATTCATGACTTGTCAGACAACATAAACACAGCTAATAGATAATGACGTCAACTCTTGATTTTACATGGAATGTCCCATGGAATTTTCTTCTTCTTCTTCTTCTTCTTCTTCTTCTTCTTCTTCTTCTTCTTATTATTTTATTATTATTATTATTATTATTATTATTATTATTATTATTATTATTATTATTATTATTATCATTTATATGAAAATTATGACCGTCAGGATGCCGTTGAGTTTGTATTGCAGACTGCAATATAAACTCATGGCTCGGCTCAATGGCTTGGAGCATACACCTGAGGTAAGACATGGGGAACAAAATGAGAAGTCTAGAGACAGCTTTGATGGCTAAGATCTGGAATACAATACTTGTACAGTTCAACAAAACGAGTAAAGCTTTCCGAGGCATTGATGTTGACCTGAAAAAAAAGTGGTTAATCTTATTGATTCTCTTGAAAAGTTTATAAAATCACTTAGAGAGAGGTATGATGAGCTGGAGCTAGAGGCCAAGAATTTATGTGGCAACACAGAATACAAGTCAACTAAAAAAGGCTAAGAAAAGATAAATAAGCAATATGATACAAACACAACTTCAACCTCAGAGGAAGTAGATTTTACCCCAGAGAAAAACTGAGATGTGAAACTTTCAATGTCATTTTAGATCAATTGTCTGTTGCCTTACAACAACGGAGGGTAGCATGCCAAATATTGTATGACAGATTCAAAATAGTAGTCAATTTATATACATTATCTGACGCTCAGATAAAAGCAGTGGTTGAGAAATTTGTCAGTGCTTTTCGGAAATTATCCAATTTGTAGCTTTTGCCAAGCTCAGATCATGTGTCACCCCATCCTAACAGGCAATTTTGTTACATGATGAATGGCTTACTGATACCTTTCCAAATGTTAATGTAGCCCTTAGAATATATCTTGGTATGATGGTTAGTAATTGTTCAGGAGAAAGGTAATTTAGCAAACTGGCACTAGTAAAATAATCATCTTAGAACCTCAGTGACTGATGAAAGGTTTAGTGCTTTATGTTTGTTAGATGTAGAAAATAGTGTTATAAAAAAAAGATACGTTTTGATGACTTCGTCAAAGAATTTAGTGAGGTAAGGTATAGAAAGAGGGAATTTTTGTAGGCACTGTAAAAAATTAAAAGTAATTTGAACAAATTTAAGAAATATCAGCACCATAATAATCTAAACCTTTTCTTGATCACATATCCTTATAGTAATTTGCCACATAATAGAAAATGGATAATGCGGCCGAAGTTATTCTTAGTCTGTGAAATTGTAAGACTTAAAAAAAAAAAACTTTATTCAAAACCTTACAATACCATTTCCTAGTTTAAAAAATTGATTAAACTTTCTTCATAGATGATTCAATTTCTTTATGGGGAGGAGGGCCTCCCTAAACATAAGTGTCCCAGGCTCCCCAATTTCTGAATCTGGCCCTGACTGCAGTTTCTCAATCTTAAATGAGTTTCTTTGTAGTAGCTGCCCAAGTCCATTTATTCTTTGACGTCTCAGTAGAGTTTTCTACCTATTTTGAAAAAGCAAATGAAGCCAGAGGTACAACTATGCTGTGGCGGGATACACTAAAGCAACCCCCACACCCTTAATCCCCCTTACAGACAATTGTCTCCTCACTACACAACTTTCTACTTAATTATCTGTAACCAGACTCTTGGATAAAAGGATATTTAAACTACTCAAATACCTCAATACTATCATTTACTAACATATAACACTTAAAAACCAATAACCAAGCAAACCCACAACCTAACATAAATGAACTCAACCCAAGATTATATGACACATATATAAGTGGCCTTATAGGCAAATAGTGCCTCCAGCACTCGAACTATGGCACTTGAGCCACAGTATCAATCAAAATTGGTTCCAGTTGTCAACTTCAGGAATATCAATCCTCCAAAAACAATTCTATTCTCAATTCCAAGGTCCAGCCATGGTCGTCGTCATCAAGATCAATTTTATCTCCTCGGTCACAATAATCAAGTTTCGTTCTGAGTCGTCAACACCAATCGTACAATCATCCAAGAACAATCCAATCCGCTATCCAATTACACGCAATAGTCCGCAATCCAATGCTATATGCCGGGAGACAAGGGACAATAACTCCTTATCTACAGCTTAGCTGGCGAGCACTGTATTATAGAGGAAGGTTAAGGAGGAACTGTGGTCTGTCAAAATCAAGACAAGATAATCCAACAAAAGGTAAATAATCCAGGCAGCCGAAAACACATTCACATTCTGCTGCAGCCAGAACCAAAAATAGCACTCACTTGAAACACTCCCTATCGTACTAAACTACAAAAACCAACAAAAAATAAACAACTACCTCAATTACACTCAGTTGTTT
>NC_087207.1:82364741-82372241 GCF_015104395.2 Macrobrachium nipponense
CACTCAGTTGTTTCTATCACAAACTACCGGTCCACCAACCACCTCTCTCTCTCTCTCTCTCTCTCTCTCTCTCTCTCTCTCTCTCTCTCTCTCTCTCACTATATGAGAAATATAGTAACTCAGAATGTGAACTAATAGCGGTAGAATTTGAATCTGAAAAATTAATGAACATAGTAATATATAGACCTCCTAATACTAAAGAGTTTGACTTAATAATAGAAAAATTGGATGATATATGTAGAAATCACAAAGACTGGACTATTCTCCTATCTGGAGACTTCAACTTTCCTTTCGTAGACTGGAAGGAACGAATAGGAGATTGTGGATGTACTTATACATATAAAAAAAGAGAGTAATAGTAGTGCAGAAGATAAGAGGCAATTCGAAAAGCTATTAGATATGCTACTAGAATACAACATTCAACAAATAAATCACCTGCCAACAAGAAAGGAAAATACTTTAGACCTAGTATTTGTGAACGAGATGAATTATGTTAAAGAAATAATAGTATATAATGCGAGTATTTCAGACCATAATGTCATAGAATTAACAGTCCATTCCAAAGCAAGTGAAAACAGAGATAAGCAAGAAATGAAAAAGTGGGAAGGATATGGAAAATACAACTTCTACAGTAAAAAATATAAAATGGTCAGAAATAAATGAAGAATTAAACAAAGATTGGGATAACATTTTCGTAAGTGATGACATAAGGTAAATACGGAGATATTATATAAAATATTAGAGAAAATAGTGGGATAAATATATACCGAAGAAGAAAAGTAAACATCAGTCATGCATACCAAGAGACAGAAGGATCTTGTTCCAGAAAATCAGAAAGTGGAAAAAGGTCTTGCAAAAGAAAAAAATGCATGGAAAGTTATAGAACGAAAAAGTAAGATAGAAAATGCAGAACAAAAGATTATACAATCAAAAGAAAATGAAAAACGGGACTTGGAAGAAAAAACCCTATTAAATATCAAGCAAATCCCAAACTATTATACTCATATGCGAAGAAGATGAATAAAAGAAGAATAGAAATAGGCCCTCTAAGAATTGAAGGGAGATTAACGAATGAAAAAAAGAAAATTTGCAACATATTGGCAGAACGATATAAGAGAGAATTCACCCCTAGAATAGATAATGAAGATAATGATATAGAAGTAAGGGATGAAAATAGTGAATATTTAGCTGACATAGATATTAATGAAGCTGATATTGTGCAAGCTATTAATGAAATTAAAAATGGAGCTGCTGCAGGGCCTGATGGAGTGCCTGCTATTTTGTTAAAGAAAGTAGTTCATTCTATCGCAAAGCCACTTGCAATATTATTAAGACAAAGTGTAGATACAGGCAAGATTTATGATGAGCACAAATTAGCATATATTACCCCTACTTTCAAAAGTGGATCAAGACTAGAGGCAAGTAATTATAGGCCTGTGAGTCTAACATCACATATTATGAAAGTGTATGAAAGGGTAATGAAGAAAAATATTATGAAACATTTATAAAAAAAATAATTTGTTTAATAAAGGACAACATGGTTTCGTACCCGGAAAAAGTACACAAACCCAACTGTTAGTCCACCGTGAGAACATATTCAAAAATATGAAAAGCGGAAATGAAACAGATGTGGTTTATTTAGACTTTGCAAAAGCTTTTGACAAAGTAGACCATAATATATTAGCGAAGAAAATTAGAAAACACAATATCGTGGATAAAGTAGGAAGATGGTTAAAAGAATTTTTACACAACAGAAAACGGATAGTTATTGCAAACGACGAGAAATCGGATGAAGTCAAGGTAATATCCGGTGTGCCGCAAGGTACGGTGTTAGCTGCAATACTGTTTGTTATTATATTGAAGACATAGACAGTAATGTTAAGGATTCGGTAGTGAGTAGTTTCGCAGATGACACAAGAATAAGTAGAGAAATTACTTGTGATGAAGATAGGAACGCTCTACAAAGAGACCTTAACAAAGTATATGATTGGGCAGAGGTAAATAGGATGGTATTTAACTCTGATAAATTTGAATCAATAAATTATGGAGACAGAGAAAGAAAGCTATATGCATATAGGGGACCTAATAATGGGACAATCACAAATAAGGAAGCAGTTAAAGACCTTGGTGTGATGATGAATAGGAACATGTTATGCAATGATCAAATAGCAATTCTTTTGGCAAAATGTAAAGCAAAAATGGGAATGTTGTTACGGCACTTCAAAACAAGAAAAGCTGAACACATGATTATGCTTTATATATGTTCGTAGTCCACTTGAATATTGCAATATGATATGGTACCCTCACTATCAAAAGGATGTTGCACAAATAGAGAGTGTACAAAGGTCCTTTACAGCTAGAATAGAAGAAGTTATTAAAGACCTTGACTACTGGGAAAACGACTACAATCCTTAAAATTATATAGTCTAGAAATGGAGAAGAAGAACGCTACATGATAATTCAGGCATGGAAACAGATAGAAGGAATAGCAGAAAATATCATGGAACTAAAAATATCAGAAAGAGCAAGCAGAGGTAGATTAATAGTGCCCAAAACTATACCAGGAAAAATAAGGAAAGCGCACAGGACATTAATCCACTACGCACCAGCATCGATAATGCAGCATCTATTCAATGCGTTGCCAGCTCATCTGAGGAATATATCAGGAGTGAGCGTAGATGTGTTTAAGAATAAGCTCGACAAATATCTAAACTGCATCCCAGACCATCCAAGATTGGAAGATGCAAAATATACCGGAAGATGTACTAGCAACTCTCTGGTAGACATTAGAGGTGCCTCACACTGAGGGACCTGGGGCAACCCGAACAAGATGTAAGGTCTGTAAGGTAAGGTCTAACTGAAGAGTTTGGCAATACAGAAAATCCAATCCTCCACAATCTTCCCCCCTTTGCCAAATACTTCAAACAAAAACACCAACTTACGACCACTTACCTGGCCTTTTTCATCATCCAGTCGTATTCAGGAACAGGACCTCTGCTTCGAGTAATGGGGCCTTAATATATTCTCTGAACTATCTCCTCTACATCGCCATCATCTCCTGCACTACTACGGCTACTATCCATGCTCATGTCATTCAACAGGTCATGCACCAACTCATCTACCCCGTTATCATCCTGACCCAAAATTGCAGTTGTCTGCAAGCAACTCATCCATCTCACTCAATCCACCCTCTACTCTAACGAAAGAATCATTCATATTATTTACTATTTTAAGCTCTTTTTGCCTCCCCGTCTCCATATTCATACTTACCTCCTCCAACAAGAACCCACAGATACTATAAGTATCACTACTATTCAATTCAACTAACTTTCATTGGTATTCCCACACTTATCATCCACACTCACTCGCACGCTCACCCCCTTGTCAAGCCTACCAGGCTTTTTCACATGCTTTTTCTTCCTTCCGCACTCAACTAACACCAACTGCTTACCTTCAAATCCCGGCTTCTCATACATACTAGGCTCACACACATTCATTTTAAACCGCTTAAACACCCCATTTTCTCGAACACATTGTCGCATACCAGAGGACTCACCCAACTGAATCCCCTTAGTACCTAGTTTCCCGAACACGCTGGCTTATTAATTCCTTCTTCCTACACACCCTTGCTACATGTCCATCTACACCACATTCAGTACATTTGGCACGTTGCTCGCTACATATCCTAGCATAATGCCCATCCTTACCACAATTCCCACAAATCACATTTGCACGACTTCCCCTACATACACTGGCTACATGCCCAGTCATACCACACTGATAACACCCCCTTTTCCTTTCTTACACTCACTAACAAGATGTCCCATTCCACCACACCCAAAACATGCATCAAACGCCCACCTACATTCATTTTTCTTATGCCCCACCTTTCCACACCTGAAACACTTCTCCTCACGACTACCACTAGCCGATCTACCTCTTTGCGCACTATTGCTCCAATCCCTCCAAAACTGCTTTTCCCGTCCAGATCCTCCATTTGCCCTCACTGCCATTCCCACATTACTCATTCCGACACTCCTATCTACCACACTATCGACCAGCCTCATTGGACCCATCAAAACTGCATCCCTAAAACTTCCGAACTCTGGCACCTTTTCATCCACTCCAGTTTTTATACTCACACTCCTACTCTATTCCGCAAACCTATGTAACTCATAGGTTTACTCATCCACCTCCCTTTTTCCTTCCTTTTCAAATTCACAAACTCACGCACATTCTTTGGGACCATAGTCAAAAACTTCTTCATAAACTCTTTATTCTCACTTATCCCTTCATCCCCATACTTCTTCCTTGCTAATGTTTCCAAATGACTTACATACATAGATACAGACTCCCCCACATTCATTACTGCTTCATCAAACTTACTTTTCCTTTCATACGCTTAGCCTGTTCAATTATTCTACATTTCACATTTTCATACTCGACATCCCCCACACTCATAATCACCCTATACATACTTAACAAAAATTCTGTCAAATACTCCCCCAACTCTCTAGCCCAAACTCTCTTACTGTCACCATACTTGGCCTGGCAATACCTTCATATTCTTTGAAAATGTCACATATATCTCTCCTACCATACTCATCATATTTTTCACACCGGGGTACCTCTCTAATATACACTGTCTTATACACTTCCTCAATTTCACTCTCACTACCATCTTCACTTCTTAATTCCTTCTTAGCTACCTCTTCCTCATTAGAATACAAAGAATCTAGTTCTACACTTATATTCTTATCCTTGATCAAACTCTTCTTTTTTTTCTTACTCACTTCCACCCACTCTTGATCACTCTCACTCTCATCCTGAACCTTTGTCTTTTCACTCTTCACATCACTCTTACTCTTTCTTTCATCCTTCATTTCACCTTTCCGTTCCTCCTTACCATGACTGCCACCTTTACCACTTCTACCAACAACTTCAAAATCACCACTTACCTTAGTCTTATCTTTCACTTTTACTTGAAGCAGAAGGACCTCCTCCAACAGCAACTCACATACACACACCTTCATCATTTCTCTTACCTGTTCCATCATAACCTCCATTCGCTTACCCATTCGCTCTTCCTTCTCTCTCATTTTCAACTCAACATTCTCTTCCTTCTCCATAACTCCCTTTAGCATCTCATCATTCTCACTTTTCAACTTCTCATTTTCTCTCACTAACTGCACTTCCCATTCCCGGTATAAAAAAAAGATACATTCCTCCTCGTATCTCTGTAACTGTTCCTACATTTCCCCTTTATCTCAAACCTAATCCTAACCTCTAATCTGCCACTGCCTTCTGTCGAAGAGTCTGGTTCCCTGTCCCACCTTTACTGTCCTTGTTCAGGCGCCAAAATAATGTAGCGGGATGCACTAAAGCAACCCCCACACCCTTGATCCCCCTTACAGACAATAGTCTCCTCACTACACAACTTCCTACTTACATTATCTGTGACCAGATTCTTGGATAAAAGGATATTTAAACTACTCAAATACCTTAATACTATATTTCCTAACATATAATACTTAAAGACCAATAACCAAGCAAAACCACAAACTAACATAAACGAACTCAACCCAAGATTATATGACACATATATAAGTGGCCTTATAGGCAAATAGTGCCTCCAGCACTCCAACTATAGCACTTGAGCCACAGTACCGTGGCCAACGGTACTTCCACGTCAATCGTATTATCTGCAGTCAGTATCAATCAAAATTGGTTCCAGTTGTCAACTTCAGGAATATCAATCCTCCAAGAACAATTCTATTCTCAATTCCAAGGTCCAGCCATAGTCGTCGTCATCAAGATCAATTTTATCTCCTTGGTCACAACAATCAAGTTTCGTTCTGAGTCGTCAACATCAATTGTACAATTATCCAAGAACAGTCCAATCCGCTATCCAATTCCACACAATAGTCCGCAATCCAATGCTATATGCCGGGAGACAAGGGACAAAACTCCTTATATACAGCTTAGCTGGCGAGCACTGTATTATAGAGGAAGGTTAAGGAGGAACTGTGGTCTGTCAAAATCAAGACAAAGATAATCCAACAAAAGGTAAATAATCCAGGCAGCCGAAAACACATTCACTTTCTGTTGCAGCCAGAACCGAAAAAAAAGCACTCGCTCGAAACACTCGCTATAGTACTAAACTACAAAAACAAAACAATAATAAACAACTACCTCAATTACACTCAGTTGTTTCTATCACAAACCACCGCTCCACCAACCACTGCTTTCTCTCTCTCTCTCTCTCTCTCTCTCTCTCTCTCTCTCTCTCTCTCTCTCTCTCTCACTAACTGAAGAATTTGGCAACAGGAAATTCAATCCTCCACAATGCCATATTCATACAAGAAAGCAGGCTTACAAAAATGTAGGTAATTTTTTATTGGTTGTCAATGCTTGGAGGGAAGGGCTCCTACTGCTTCTTGGACAGATGAGTCACAAATCACAATAATACCAATGTAGAAATGGTGGCATCTATTCCCAGGGCATGCTATTTGGTAAACCAGTCCTTTTCTCTTCATGGGGGTCATCGCTAGCATCATGGCTATTTTTCACGAAATATTGGATAGTCTTCCGATCTTTATTTATGTACCCCTAGTAGAACAGTCTAATGGTTCATCAACTATCATCGGGGCTATTGTTTCCCTGATGATACCACCTGTCCACAACATTTCTCGTCACCCTGGTGACTCAAGGTAAGGATATCCTCCAAGAAGAGCGATGTGAGTGGACAAGAAATCATGAGTTCATGGCTGAGGATTGAAAGGACTTACAGTGGACCTGCATGTGAAAGCCTTGACAAGTGGTAGTGAAATAGATGTGCAAATAAGGGCATCCAATAAGTTGATAAGGGTGACATTGATGTTCTGAACATACATAGCTGGTCTGGGGAACTAATGAGGACACACTGCTCAACAACCCCGATATGAAAGTTGGTGAATGGCACACCAAGAGAAGAACCCATGGCGACTCCATTAATCTGCTTCCACATGTGCCTCCATTGATTGATGATGAGGTCTTCTTACTAAATATCTCACAAAGGAATGTCTCTGGAATATTCAATATTGGGAAAGAATCGTTTTAAGCAAACCGTTAAGGATCATCCATATCGTTTCACCTACAGGTACATTGACAAAAAGGCTCTCTACATCCAACAGTGCAATGATGCCCTGGATAAGAGGTGGCCAAACAGTCGATCGCAGACACTTGTTTGGTCGATTGGCGTTCCCCGTAATCCCTATTATAAATAAACAAAAAGACAAGCACACACAAACATATGTATATATATATATATCTATATATATATATATATATATATATATATATATATATATATATATATAAGTCATATCACTTTTCCGTGATTCATATACATATATCGAGCTACAATGTCCTTTAATATCTAATTCGCTCTACCTCGGTTAATATATAATTTTCATATATGCTTAACCGAAGGGGAATTTTTCTCGATAATAGACTTGCCTG
>NC_087207.1:82387241-82427241 GCF_015104395.2 Macrobrachium nipponense
TTGCCTCGCGGGATCTGGGACATGATTATGTTCTTGTCCAATTTTTACTTCACACTTTTCTTGGTAGTTCGGCGCAGTTTTCAATGTTCCTCTACAATCCTTCATTACACATGTCCAGTTCTGGCTGGTTTTGTTCGCTGTATATTTTCGGTACAAATATCCCTAGTAGCTAAGTAAATCTTTTCCTCTCTGGGACTTTATAACTTTCATGATGAAGGGTGGAATACTACTAACTTTTTTATCCATAGATAAGAAAAAGATTAAAAGAAAAAATGAAGTAGAAATATCACTCCATTTTCTAGAAACTAGTTATTTTGGTTAACAGCTCTTTTTGTACCAGCTCAAATGTATAACTAGCTATTTTGTCACATTAGCGATTTTGGTACTAGCTATTATGTAACTAGCCATTTTGTCGCACTATCTCAATTGTACTAGCTCTTTTGGGCCTAGCTCTTTTGGACCTAGCTATAATGTCGCATACTCGATTCATTTATATCATTCGAGCTACAAATGTCCTTTAATATCTAATTCGCTCTACCTCGGAATTGATATATTCTCATATATGTACCAAAGGGGAATTTTTAGTTGATAATAATTTCGTCCCCTCATGGGATTGAACCACTGTCCAATGGACGGGAACGAAATCAGGATGGCCTATTGACGTTATCAAGTCGGCCAACAGAGAGGCTATAAGTTTATATCAATTCTGGCCTTACAAATTCACCGTCGAACTCGGTGTTTTCGTAATTAGAATAGATATGAAATCCCCTCTACCATGTTAGCCAATTCGAACGTTTGACCCACGTAGCCTTGTAATGAATAATTATCACATCACCATGATTCTCATAGATCATATGAGCTACAAATGTCCTTTAATATCTATTTCGCTCTACCTCGGAATTTATATATTTTCATGTATGTACCGAAGGGGAATTTTTAGTTGATTATAATTTCGTCCCCTCATGGGCCGTCCTGATTTCATTCCCATCCACTGGACGGTGGTTTGATCCCATGAGGGGAAGAAATTATTATCAACTAAAAATTCCCCTTCAGTACATATATGAAAATATATCAATTCCGAGGTAGAGAGAATTAGATATTAAAGGACATTTGTAGCTCAAATGATCTATATGAATCACGGTGATGGGATAATTATTCATTACAAGGATACGTGGGTCAAATGTTTGAATTGGCTAACATGGTAGAGGGGGTTTCATATCGATTCTAATTACGAAAACACCAAGTTCGAAGGTGAATTTGTAAGGCCAGAATAGATATAAACTTATAGCCTCTCTGTTGGCTGATTTGATAACGTCACTAGGCTGTCCTGATTTCGTTCCCGTGCACTGGACGGTGGTTCGATCCCATGAAGGGGCAAAATTATTATCAAATAGAAATTCCCCTTCAGTACATATATGAAAATATATCAATTCCGAGGTAGAGCGAATTAGATATTAAAGGACATTTGTAGCTCAAATGATCTATATGAATCACGGTGATGTGATAAATATTCATTATAAGGCTACGTGGGTCAAACGTTCGAATTGGCTATCATGGTAGAGCAGGTTTCATATCGATTCTAATTACGAAAACACCAAGTTCGAAGGTGAATTTGTAAGGCCAGAATCGATATAAACTTATAGCCTCTCTGTTGGCCGACTTGATAACGTCACTAGGCCATCCTGATTTTATTCCCGTCCACTGGACGGTGGTTCGTTCCCATGAGGGGACGAAATTATTATCAACTAAGAATTCCCCTTTGGTACATATATGAAAATATATCAATTCCGAGGTAGAGCGAATTAGATATTAAAGGACATTTGTAGCTCAAATGATCTATATGAATCACGGTGATGTGATAATTATTCATTACAAGGCTACGTGGGTCAAATGTTCGAATTGGCTAACATGGTAGAGGGGGTTTCATATCGATTCTAATTACGAAAACACAGAGTTCGAAGGTGAATTTGGAAGGCCAGAATCAATATAAACTTATAGCCTCTCTGTTGGCCGACTTGATAACGTCACTAGGCCGTCCTGATTTTTTTACATATATGAAAATATATCAATTCCGAGGTAGAGCGAATTAGATATTAGAGGACATTTGTAGCTCAAATTATATATATATAATATATATATATATATATATATATTATATATATATATATATATATATATATATATAAATGACTGCACTGACTGTCCCTTTTATCCAGGTATTACAGTATTGGCTGTCCCATTTTCCATTTATTACTATTGTGAGTGTCTCATTTATCCATATATTACTGTATGACTGTCCCTTTTATTCAGTTATTACTCTGCTGACTTTCCCATTTATCCAAGTATTACTTTGTATGTTCTTTTTATCCAGGTAATACTGTAGTCACTACCCATTGACCCTTGTATTACTATGCTGACTGTCCCATTTATCGAGGGATTTCTCTGTTGACTATCCCCTTTACCCAGGTATACTGTGCTTGCTGTCCCTTTTATCCAGACATTACTGTGGTGACTGTGTCCCTTCCATCCAGGTATCATTGTACTGACTGTCCCACTTAACCAGGTATTATTGTGCTGCCTGCGTTACTGTTCTGGCTCTACATTTTATCCACATATTACTTTGGTGACTGGCCTTTTACCCAGATTTTGCTGTGGTGACTCACACATTTATCCAGGTATTACTCTGCTGACTGTGCCTTTTATCCAATTGGTATTACTGTGATGACTGTCCCATCTATCCATGTTTTACAATATTTTCTGTCCCATATATCCAAGAATTACTGTTCTGGCTATCCTATTTATCCTGATATTACTGTGGTGACTGTCCACTTTATCCAGGTGTTACTGTGCTGATTTTCCCCTTTATCCAGTTTTTCTGTGGTGACTGTCCATTTTATCCACATATAACTGTAGTAACACACCCCATGATAAACCTAAATACCCCTCCAGCCAACCCTAAAACCTTAAACCCATACCCACTAAACCTAAGCAAACAACCCCACTAAACCTAAACACAAACATTGATTCAATTATTAACCCTTTAATGTCCGTATAATGAAGAATTTTAAGTAAAGGCATGAATATCTCAGAACTTTATTGTTTTAGGTGTGCTTTATGATAAGAAAACGAAAAATCCCAATTTTATCATCTCCTTCATTGTTTTTAATGTGTTCCCAAAATGGGAACGCTGGACACTTCTGGGGTACAATTTCGGTATAAAAAATAAAAATGGATCTTTTTACCAAAAAATAATTATTTTAGTGTAAATCTTACTGTAAAACATTATTTTAAAGACATTGTTCCATTATTATTAATTACTTTAGCGTTTATTTGATTCTTTGAGAAGCAATTGAACTTCTTGACGCTTGTAGCGGCAGTTGCTGCTATAAATTATACTTGACAAATTAGTTTATTATGTGGCTATGTTCATATATATGGTTAAAAATAGCTGAGTTCTGTTGCCCATACCCAACTGACCGTTTATGTTGTATTAATCTCTGTGGAAGTGATTTTCCTGTCAACCAATGTAAGATTGGTCACAGTCCAGGCATGGATTTCATAAACGCTTGTGTCTTTGGGGATGTCTTTTGTTGGACGTTAATCAGGGATTTGGCTAAAGTATTTGGGTAAGTAAACACAAAAGGGTTAGATTTTCTGAGAATCTGGGCCACCGTCTCAATCCTGTCCAGGTGTGGAATTTTTATTTTATTGTTGGGTGTCAGTGATCTTGTCTTGAGTTGGTCGGTAGAAAATTATGTTTCCTTTGTGAATACCTTAAAGACGAAAGCTGCTTATGAATTAGTTCAAATTCTTTTCCCAGGAAATGTGGGGTACAAATTCGTAAGGCTCTTAAGAATAGGTTACTGGCTATGTCTATCTTGAGAGAAATATCGTAATAGCTAAAGTAGTGAATGTATGAAATTGAGAATGTTGGTTTTCTGTATATGGTAAATATGTATTCTGTCGTGTCTATAATTATTCAAAACATCAAGAAAAGGAATTGGGCTGTCTGTATTCTATTCAACTTTAAATTTGATGCTGGGCACTAATGCATTTAATTTTGAAAGGAATTAAATGAATTTGCACCATCTATTATCCCAAATGTTAGAATATCATCTACATAACTCATCCACAGTATGCTTTTTAGGTTTTATTGTATTACTCTAGTTCCAAAGTATTCCATGTATATATTGGCTAAAACACGACTTTTAACACTACCCATACTACACCCGAATTTTTGCTTATAGAATGATTCCCCGAATGAAATTACGCAATTAGATACACATAATTCAACTAGCGTTATTATTTTGTCAAGCACCAATGGGAAATGATTTGAAAAGAGGGCTAATTTTACTCTCAAAAACTGAAGAATGTTTTTCGTCAGTTTGTCATAAGTGTTTGTGTCGCTAAGGAGTTAGTTGATTTTGTCGAGGTAGAAGTCTTTGTCCATGATTACGATTTTACCGTCTTTGTCAGATCTACTTTATGTCAACATCTAACTTCTACCTCGACAAAATCAACCAACTCCTTAGCGACACAAACACTTACAACAAACTGACGAACAATCCCCTCCAAAATTTCCCCTTCAGAGAAGAAACGTCCTGCAAGTGGTTTTGGGGAGTAACCTGCCCTTCAATTTTCAAGACTAAGTCATTCCTTCCTGCAATACGAAGATAAGAAGCTGTCTGAAGTTTCTACTGACCCCTCCTGCGAAGCCCTCACTTCAAACTGTTCTCAACAGCTGCAAAACTGGCCAGCAAGTATTTCATTACCGCACTGTTTCCCCTTTTAACATATTGTCACATTTAATTTTGCTATGTAAATAGAGGACCACCATTCTGCATTTATCTTTGTTAATAAGCTTGTAAATAAACTTATGTTCTGTTTGAGTTTCTTTCTATATTCGAATCCCGAGTTTCAATTGTTGGTGTTCAATACTTTTTGTTTATTATAATGAAGAACGTCAGCGGATCTTGGTTTGTAACAGTAGTCAGTAGTCTTATAAGTCCTGTTTTAGCCATTTTGTACATGGAATACTTTGAAACTACAGCAATAAATGCAATAAAACCCAAGAACATGCTGTGGATTAGATATGTAGATTTTATTCTAACATTTTGGGATAATGAATTTCTTTCCAAATTAAACACATTAGTGCCCATCATCAAATTTAAAGTTGAATAGAAAACAGACAACAAAATTCCTTTTCTTGAAGTTTTACTAATTATAGACACGACAGAATACAAATTTACCATATACAGAAAACCAAAATTCTCACTTTGACACATTCACCAATTTAGCTATCACGACATTCTATTAAGATATGCATAGCCAGCAACCTATTCTTAAGAGCCTTACGAATTTGTACCCCACATTTCCTGGGAAAAGAATTTGAACTAATTCATAAGCAGCTTTCGTCTTTACGGTATCCTGGCCATATAATTGAGATAGCAATTCACAAAGCAAACGTAATTTTCTACCAACCCCCTCAAGACAAAACCAGAGAGACACCCAACAATAAAATAAAAATTCCACACCTGGACAGGATTAAGACGATGACCCACAATCTCGGAAAATCTAACCCTTTTGCATTTACTTACCCAAATACCTTAGACAAATCCCTGATTAACGTCTAACAAAAGACATCCCCCTAGGACACAGGCGTTTGCAAAATCCCATGCCTGGACTGTGACCAATCTTACATCAGTTTTACAGGAAAATCACTTCCCCAGAGATTAATACAACATGAAAAGTCAGTTAGGTATGGACAACAGAACTCTCTTTTCTTCCATATAAATGAACAAAACCACAGAATAAACTGGAATTAGTAAAGTATAATTTATAGCAGCAACTGTCGGTACAAGAGTTAGATGATAGAATCGGCCTTGATTAAACAGAGACAGGTAATGAACATCTCATGGGATTCAGATGCCATTGATAAAGTTTTCCTTCAACCAAAGCTTAAGAGAATTAAAGAAGGATTATCAGTGGGAATGACCTAAATTGGCTTAAGTGGATGGACCTCTTGGTATAAATACCACCTTTTCTGTAACTTTTTTCATTCTTCTACCCGAATAGAGAGACAGCAGTCTCTGAAATATAGTATTTTCTCTCTATATTTTGTCCTTTTCATGGGCTCCTTTTATTAAACACACACACAAACACGCGCACACACACATATATACATATATACCATTCCTTGATACATGTATGAATATTTATGTGCATAAACAATTTCAGAAAGTCTATAATGAAATGAATAGTGCAGTAGATATTCTCTGGTCTGTAGTTAAAAATGTTATTTAATGAGACAAGTGCCTCTTACTAAAAAAAATTTTGATCACTGTATAATTCACAAGATAAGTATTTTAAAATTATCAAAAGCATTGTATTCTTTTTCCTTTCACTTCTTGTATGAATTTCACAGCATATGAACCACACGGATTTCTTGACTTGAAGTATAAGTTAAGAAACTGATGCAGAGTGACGTGGGTAAAAGGAAAGAAAATATTTCTGAAGGGAAAATCGAAGCCTTTGATTGATGCTTCCCGCAAGGATCGCATCAAAGGGACTCTTTTCCCTGACAGAAGTTTGAGACCGTGTGAAAGATTTGTCGGTTTTTCAAAGATTTATCTTCCTTGGAAGATTTTTAAATCATAGTCAGACGTTATTCAGTTCCATTCGTGGAGAATTTGAACTAATTTTAATCCTTTTCAGCATGGAATTGTTTTAAACTTTTGTTTCATCCGTTCCATACTCCTGGCAATATAACACCTGGTCTGTCTTAATTTTGCTCTCATCTTTTTTTCTCTTTTTCTCTGTTTCTTCACATTTTTTTTAATGTTTACTTATATAAGATGTATTACCAACAAGTATATACATGGAGCATGCATTTTACGTACAAGATCTGCATGTCGGAAGGGTTTTTAAATTAGTCTACTGGAGAAATTAAAGCAGTAGAATCAGTGACGATGCTAAACCCGCAGAAAATTTGTAAAAAAAACAGATATAAATAAAAAGAAATTATCGTAGATAATTTCAATTGTATATTTTGTCTGTTTATATGACCTTTTGGGTTTATTGTACCAGTCAGTTACGTCTTTCCAATATAAGCTTGAAAGAATGGAGAGAAAAATAACTTGGAAATAACTTAGTGTAAAACAATAAGCGAACCTTTAGACACAGCTTTGCGAACCATGAGAGCATATTGTTGGAGTAGAACAGGCAAATTCACTCGCTAAGAGAAAATAAAGAAACAGAGCTTGCTCCTTGTTGATTCCATCTCGAAAAAAATTCGTATAATATGAGAGGGGAAGTACATTTACGGGCCTACTGCAGCTAACAGTGATGATGAGAATGTCACTCGTGGTAAGGGGCTTGATATCCTAGTGCTAACCAAAAAATACCATAATTTCCAACAGGTGTAATCCTTGCTGCTTTGCATGGTATGAGAACACAACCTCTTAAGCTATAACGCTTGTAGTTAGTGTCTAGCATTTTCTTTTATTTGAGGGAGGAGGGGGAGGGGGGGAGGGAAGGGGAGGGGAGGCTGAAAGGAAGGGGCTGCAAAGTACTTAAATTTCCAAAATTTTATACTAATGTTCAAGCCCAAGCAGCCAAATAACATTCACAGTGCAAATCTTTTTCAAAAGGAAAAAGATTTGTTTCTATGACATCCAATGAAACAGCAAAAAATAAAAAAAAATTACTGATGCATTGTCACAACACTATTTGAAATTAGCAAGTGGTTTTGTTCAAAAAGAGGTAATTTTCTTGCAGATTAAACCCCAATCTTGAGGAGATTCTTGATTTATCTTGATGCAAGTTGAATTTTTAATGAGATAATGACATAGGTATATGCAAAAACTAGTACTGAAATAGATACATATAGGTTCTTACAAAAAACCAATTGCTAAAGTAACATGATGTAAAGGAAAGCCTTCTTCATTGTTTGTCAATTACTGTTACAGAATGGCTCAGAACGTTCATTAATGATATAATGGCCGTCAATCTTTGAGATGACAACTTGACGTCAGCTACTTCTCCAAAAGATTCCTCAATGTATACTCAGTTGACAAGATAAAGTTTGAAAGCAAAATTATGATGAAGATGAAATAAGGAATTTTGGACCTCTGGTAGTTAAATTTTAAATTTTCTTTTATCCATATATTTTTACGTTCGTTTCTTTATTATACGTCTTTCAGTGTTCCACTTGCTTTGCTGTTATCTTTTCTCTTCCTCAACTTTTTTTATTCATTATATATGTATATATATATATATATATATATATATATATATATATATATATATATATATATATAAAGCAATTACCATGACACCAAGAAATCCATACGGCCTTAGAGATATGGTAAAACAATAGTGACAGGCCACAACCTGGCCCACAGGAGATTATCAAGATTGTTTACAAGTCCTTCATGTACTCCCAGTATCGTGAGGAAGAGGACTGCATGAGAACATCATGGAGAACATTAACCTGACTGAGGAGGGCAAGAATATCAATCTTATAATATACTATAAGAACAACCGAACAAGAGACATTACCAAGAGAAAAAAAAAACCCTATCCACCAGCACAAGACACTCTCAAACAGAAAAATGTAGTCAACCACTTCAAGTCCCCCACATGCGTATGTCCGGCAACTACATCAGTATGACCACCATGCATCTGGCAAAGAGAATCTCGTACCACACCTAGGAGAGCGCTATAAAAAAAAAAATGCGCCCTAACCAGCCACACTGAAGCCATCTCCTGTGACAGTATTATTCAAAATATATGAATAAATAGGACGGCTCCTGATGCAAATTGTCTGTGCCTGCTAGAAGCGCTCCTTATTCAGGAACAGATACCATCAATGAACACCATCCAAGAGGCTTTCCCGCTAACAATAAGTTAAGAGGGAATATCCAGAATGCAGAAAATATCACCTTGCTGCAGCAAAATAGCACCCCAATGCTAGACAGTACAACCGATGATGACAATTCCGAAGAATAAACTCAAAATAATACAGCTGTTGGCCAGTCAAAATCCCCCAGGCTGAAGCAACTCAACGCTTGAGTCTAGAGACTAGCATGATAAAGGAAAGAATGACTCCACACATGCCACAGTCCCTCACCCATCTTCTGCCTAAGATGATGTCTGGGTGTGCCAGATGAAACGCTACAACACAATTAAATTTGACCAGCTCTTGGACTTATAAGCTTACAAACTCCTCGACTTATAATACAAAACTCTACCAGGTTCACCCGGTATATTTCGCTTACCATTGAAAAATAAATAAGGAAATTTGTCCCGTCATTTAGGTAACAATGAAAAAGCCGCTACACGGAAAAAATAGACAAGAACTTCTACAAGATCAATGCTGCTGAGGCTGCAATAACCGTCAACAAGACATTATTATTATCATATTATTATTATTATTATTATTATTATTATTATTATTATTATTATTATTATTATTATGCTGTGCCCTTCTTCAGGTAGAGTGTTCGAGTGTTAGTTATGTTTGCTTACCTGCTTCTTGTTTCTTGACTATTCGTTCTGTAGTCTGGTTCTATGTTTAACTTTATGCATCTTCTTAATGTTAGTTCTAGATAAGTAATCTTAGTTGGCTTAGTCTCTCAGGTAAAGTTTGAATGAGATGAACGGCAGAGTTTTTTTCTTTACTGTGGTAAAGAATACAACAAATTAAAACTACAAAGCTTATAAATCTATTTTTGGACCCTGGTAATATTTCTACTTCTTTACTGAACAACGGCTGCCGGTCATCTCTGGCTTCTTCTGTCGTTCTCAAATTCAGCCACCCTCTGTTCGAATTCGGCACCACCTCCTCAGGCAGTGTAGGATCTTGTTCTCCGCCCAACTGGAGTCTTGATTCGTGGAGCGATCTTTGCTTATCTTTTCCCCATAACCTTTTAGGTGGGGTTAACATGTTAATTCCTTCTTTTCCAGGCGGAGTCAATAATTTAACATGTTAATACCACCTCCTGGAGGTGGAGCTGCAGTCTCGATAAAAGCTGAGTAAGTCTGGTGCGAGGTCACAGGTCAGAGATTTTATGACGGTCTTTAAGATTTTAATTGCGATGGTGATATGGTTCAACTTCCTGTGACTTAGGTTTTGTTGATCAAATTCTGGCCCACACTTCAAAGCTCAATTCTCTCTCTCTCTTCCTCTTTCTCTTTTTCGTTATTTTCACTGTGCATACTCTGATTATTCTCTCTCCTTCTCTTTCTTTTTCTCTTTCTCATTATTTTCACTGTACTTTGATTGTTCTCTCTCTCTCTATTTTTACGCTACCCTATCTACTGTTATTTCTTATAGCTATCATTACATCACTCGGTCACCTACCAAACATTGTCTACAATGTTTGATATATATATCATCATCATGGCTATAACTCGATTCGAGTATGAATGCTCTGGGATATCGTTACTGATGGGTTCTTATGTGGCTAATGAGACCAATTCTCGAGCCACATACTCTGTCACAATTGTGGCATGTGTTGTTAGGTGCGAGTGGAGGCTGTGGATGGACCTGACGAGCTTGTCTCGCAGCTCTATGGTTCTCCATAATTTTTAATTGCATTTTTTACTTTAACTCTCCAAGCAGATCGCTCCACTGCATCGGTCTCCCCAGTTTTATAGTTAATGTCACTTAGTTTTAAGTTATCTTTTTAGCTGTCTTTGAATATCTCCTCCTTGGTTTGCCAACATTTCGAGTCCCATCACTTAGCTCTGAGTAAAAGAGCTGCTTAGGAAGGCGGCTGTCTGCCATTCTGACAACATGCCCTGCCCATATCAACTGGCTTTTTTTTATAATGGCCTCAATATTGAGTCAGTCAGCCTCTTCAAGAATACTTACATTAGTGAGGATGTCTTCCCAAGTTATTCTCAAGATGTTTCGCAAGGACCGCTGATGGATTTTTTCAAGGGCTTTAACATGGCGTCGGAAAGTTGTCCAGGTATCAGAACCAAAAAGAAGGGTAGGTAGGACTATTGCCTGATATACCTTTATTTCGGTGTTAACATGCAAGTATATGATCATCAAAAATTTTCTTGCATAGTTTTCCAAAAGCTGAGTAAGCACATCTTAGGCGATATTGAACTTCATCATCTATATTAGCATTTGAAGATAGACGACCGCCCAGGTATGGGAAGCGGTCTACAGTTTCTAGAGCTTCTCCATTAATTTCTATAGTAGGGGGAACTCTTGTGGCTTCAGTTTGGGGTGGCTGAAATAATACTTGGGTTTTTCTGATGTTGATGGAATGCCCAAGACGAGAGTAAGCATTTGCAAATGCATTCAGTATAATTTGTAGATCATACATATATATATATATATATATATATATATATATATATATATATATATATATATATATATATATATATATAAACATATATATATATATATATATATATATATATATATAATATATATATATATATATATATATATATATATGATCTACAAATTATACTGAATGCATTTGCAAATGCATTCAGTATAATTTGTAGATATATATATATATATATATATATATATATATATATATATATATATATATATATATATATGTGTGTGTGTGTGTGTGTGTGTGTGTGTGTGTGTGTGTGTGTGTGTGTGTGTGTAAGAAAAAATTGATATATTAACAAATTATTAAAGGGAACAACAAAATACACCTAAAAAATTTTCTCCCAACTCTGGAAGGAAGGATAAGTGTAATAAAATGGTAAAAAAAATCATAGGAAATGTTAAACATTAATTCATAATTATATCAAATTAAAAATACATCAAATCATAAGCATAATAAATGAATAGTCAGAATACAATATCTGAATTTTTTTTTAGAAATTATGTGGATATTAAATGTCAATTATGGATCATTTCTTTTCATTTCTGTCAGTATCGCTTGTATCTATCTGATAGTCAAATGCCTCACTATGATGACGAACAAAACAATAGTGACTACTATTACCAGCAGATTGACAAATGAAAGAAATGGTGCAATCTGTTTCGTATATAAGTAATAGTCATAAACATAATTCAAGTTCTCAAGTTCCATAAATTCTAGCTGAGAAATTTTAAACTCATCTATTGCAAATGTGTAATTCTTATAAGGCACATGTTTGTTGAAATGGTATTCAGTGAAAAGGTGTGGTTCATAGTATAAGTGATTTTGTATAACTAACTTACATGATGTTCCAAAAGACTTAATATTCTTAAATATCAGTTGGTTGGTGACGTGACATTTAGGACAAGTGACTGTGGCTATAACAGTATGTAATGAAAATATAAATATGTCTTCATTCACTTTAGTTGTTTCAAGTGACTTATTAAATTACTGTGTACAGCTATCCTTTTCTTGATTTTGTTTTAAAATCAACTCTTGGATACAGGGATGATCATTGGTAGTCTTATATAAGTTATCAATATCACATATATGTACTCTTTTTCCTTCAAAATTGCACATTCATTGAATTATTCGTCAGTTGTTAAAAAGGCTAACATTAATCCATGATCTTCCAATACAAAATGAGTACTAAGGACCTTTCTAATAATGATCTGATTTTCAATATACACAGGAAAGGAATATACAGAAACTAGCACATTTGAAATTTTTTTATTGAAAGTTAGAACTAATATAATTCTGTGATGAATTACTTTGGCACTTATCAAATTATCGTACATAAAAATATCTTCTACTTAAGGTGTGCACTGCTTATTGGAATCTTCGCAATAGGCAAATCCATTCTGTTTATTTCTTCTTCTTTCATGGAGAATACTGCTTCTTTGCTATTTATGTAGAAAAATGCGGATGAACCTTCATTTTCCATACTAGCTATTTCTTATTTTTCTCTTCTATCCTCTAGAAGGGAATTATTTTCTTTCTTCTGTGTAAGGGTTAATTGTTACTTCCTTATTGCTTCCTTTATTATTGAACCAGCAGCTTTTAGTTTAATGCCCAACCTTCTTGCAAATTGCACAGCTTCTAGGCTTTCTGCACTCATTAGTGGAATGATTTGTATACCCACAATTTTCACATGCTGCCTTTGGTCTTGCTCTTGAGTTGAATAGTTTCCATGACTTAAATTATTTGTGTTTGAAGATTGACCAGGATTATATGTCATGGGTGGACCATTCCTTGAATAATTCTGTCTTCCTTTCTGGTTAGAATTCCATTTTCTGTTATATTTCCCTTAAAAAAGAGTGGTTCTATTCCCCGCTTGTTTGGCATTATTATTCATTATATTTGAATGGTTATAATTTCTGCCTTTCCTTTCATTTTGTTGTTCTATTACCCTTACAACTTCCTTGGAAAAATCTATTTCTGCATTCTGTTTTTTTTTTTATTGTTTTTAATGTTTGAAGGCTATTATTCTTGGGATCCATTTTAATTTTTCGAAAGGCCTTCCTTTCCTTTTATCCTAGAGCATTATATACGGTTCCACGTGCCAAGTAGTTTAAGACGTATCTTACATTAACTAAAACCGTTTCAGCATCACCAAACTGTGTCTTATCTCCAATTGATGTATGTGGACTTCAAGTCTTCTATTACTTTGTCTATGATATTTTCAACATTTGCGAAGATCTCTACCATGGATTCATATTGGGGATTTAGGAACTTAGTAAATATTATATAATGTATCTTCTTTACTCACGGGTTCCAAGAGCATCAAACAAATTGTTTTGAATTCCTCATATTTAGTTAATTTGCTGAAACTACCAGAATTCAAAGTTTTATGTGCATCATCGTGTTCTGAACTAATGAGAAGCAAGGCTTCATTAATTTTAGCTCTTTCATCTGTTATTCCCCCTGAAGAGATGCGGCTGTCAACATCAGCTAACCAATGATTAATTGTATAAGATTCTAGCTTACTTTTGTCTGGATGGGAAACTTCAACTTGTCCACAGAAACGTGTGGCTTGTATTATTACAGCTGCCTGATTCATTCTTCGGTTTCGAAACGTGTTAGTACTATTAGTAATTATATTATTAGGTATTATTGGCACTGTTATGATTATTGTTATTTGAGTTATTATGGTCAGTATTCCGCTGAATTACTACGGTTTGTGAAATTGGAACTGGGATTCTACTGCGTCTGTCTGGTGTTGGTCTTAAATTGTATGAGTTATCTCTAACACTGGCAAGTACTTCGTTAAAGGCTTTATGCATCCCCCCCCCCAAAAAAAAAAGTTATTCACAACTGCTACACATCATTACACAATAGCATAAAAAAAAAATCATATGTGAAATTGGGCACAAAAGTATCACCAGCAATTAGTCTCACAAAATGATAAACAACACAATATTCAAAGAAACAATTGTATGTATGGGTTCACTATGCACAACAATACCAAAAAAAAAAAAAAAAAAAAAAAAAAAAAAAATCTTGCACTGTTATTTCAAAGGTGTAATAGTATATATAAAAGAAATTCGTTAATATGAAATGAAAGTGCACAACCTGTTAAAAAAATTATTCAAATAAATGGGAAACAAATACATAAGTATACCAACTCATATATATCACCAACCGAGTGTAAAAAAAACACTAAGATTTCCTAGCTATCAAACAAACAAAATTAATCTTTATACCCTTATTGAGAGAGAATTCAAAAAAGTTTTATATTTTCTAAGAGAAAGAATACGTAATCTTTTCACACACTCTTATAGAGAGAGAATAAAAAAAATCAGCTCCAGTGTACTTACGTATGTTATTGTCGTTGGTTTTGCTTTGATTCTGATATCACTTTCTTCATTGTCGAATTCACCTGTTGTTTAAAAATCAATCTTGACTGGCGCTGTTTTCTCGTTTCGTTGTTCGGCAAAGATTCGTCCTTGTATAAAATTCTTCAGTAACGTTGATTCTTTAACGGGAATGTGTTTTCGTTCATCTGCAATACACTCGTCCGCTTTTAATAGAAATCTGGTTGTTCTTGTCGACTGCTGCAGTTCCAAGTCTCAACTCGATGATGTTATGTCTGCGTCGTGCACTTATTATGCCTTCATTTCATAACACGCTACGTCTCGTTGTTACTCTTCAAGGGGAAAAACAAAACTGTTCTCGCTGTGGTAGAAAGTCTATGGTTGCACCTTTCGTTTACTTACTCAAGCAGGATTTTTTCTATCACTATTATTCTTCGCCGTCGTTATTAATTTTAAGTTCTGTTTGTCGATTGCTATCACTGTTGTAACTCGAAATGTGTATTTATTTAACTATCTTCGCTGCACATTACGTCTCATGGATCCACAATCGCTGGTACCAATTTATGAGGTGCATTTTTGTAGGTAGAGGGTTCGAGTTATGTTCGCTTACCTGCTTCTTGCTTCTTGATTATTCGTTCTACAGTCTGGTTCTATGTTTAACTTTACGCATCTTCTTAATGTTAGTTATGGATTAGTAATCTTAGTTGGCTTAGTCTCTCAGGAGAAGTTTGAATTAGACGAACGGCAGAGTTTCTTTCTTTACTATGGTAAAGAATGCAACAAGTTACAACTACAAAGCTTATAAATCTATTTTTGGACCCTGGCAATATTTCTACTTCTTTACTGAACGACGGCTGCCGGTCATCTCTGGCCTCTTCTGTCGTTCTCAAATTCAGCCACCCTCGGTTCGAATTCTGCACCACCTCCTTAGGTGGTGTAGGATCTTGTTCTCCGCCCAACTGGATTCTTGATTCGTAGAGCGGTCTTTGCTTATCTTTTCCCCATACCCTTTTAGGTGGGGTTAACATGTTAATTCCTCCTTTTCCAGGCGGAGTCAATAATTTAACACGTTGATACCTCCTCCTGGAGGTGGAGCTGTAGTCTCGATAGAAGCTAAGTAAGGCTGGTGTGAGATCACAGGTCAGAGATTTTATGAAGGTCTTTAAAATTTTAATTGCGATGGTGATATTGTTCAACTTCCTGTGATTTAGGTTTTGTTGATCAAATTCTGGCTCACACACCAAAGCTCACTTCTCTCTCTCTCTCTCTCCTCTCTCTTTCTCGTTATTTTCACTGTACATACTCTGATTATTCTCTCTCTTTGTTTTTAAGCTACCCTATCTACTATTATTTCTTATAGCTATCATAACAATTATATATATATATAGATATATATATATATATATAATATATATATATATATATATCCATATATATATATCCATGTATATATATATATTATATATATATATATATATATATATATATATATATATATATATATATGTATGTATATATGTTTTGGACTGTAAAGTATCTTTACAGTCCAAAACATGTAAAAACTGAATATAATAATTTTGTTGCTTATATTTATCTACAACCTTTTTCATATGAAAAGCATCAAGTTTAAATAAACCAAGACTTTAAATTTAGAACATTTTCTATTATTTGACTTGATAAAACAAGATTCAGTGATAATCCTTTTAACTGTGTCATTACCTGGGACTAAGATCTATATATATATATATATATATTATATATATATATATATATATATATATATATATATATATATATATATATATATAATATATATATAATATATTGTTTATCTACTTATTATAATTATTCCTTAATATATTCTATTCACTAAATTATACTCAAAACAATTTAAGTTTAGTGAATAGAATATATTAAGAATAATTATAATAAGTAGATAAACAATAAATTATGAAAATAATCTTACAAACTGATTCAACCACAAGAGGCTTAGTAGACTGTCTCTTCAGGCCATACAAGGTCAAGAAGACCGTACTTCAAACAGGGGCGTGCAAATCTACAGGTACTCAGCGATTCAGGATCGTCTTAAATAGCTATAAAACATCTCATACCTGTAGAAAGCCGCCCTACTTGTCTCCACGAGTTCCAAGAACTCACTGACGCTGATGCAGAGGTCAACCGGGCCAAGCTGCAATGCCTGGAGGCAACCCAAAATACCACGGGAACACCGAGGTGGTAGCCTCCGAGAATCGGGACGTCAACGGATCTCGCACGCCACACACTGCACCGTTCACAGTAGATACGGGCCAACTCGTTCAGAATCCTTCCGACGAACGAGGGAAGGGGGCGTGGTTGATGATGCCGCGGTGACAAACACCAGCGACCACACACAAGGCAGCGAAGGAATAAAGATGCCGTGATCCAAATCTCCGTACAAAATTGTTGAAGTGACCATAAATAAAGTGGCGAAGCGTCAGGATGTGAGGAGGAACTCGAACTAACCCTGTCACGAATCACCACCCTTACGATCAAGCCTTCCACTCGAGTCAACACAGCTCATAGGAGAGAAAAACAACGATCGTTAATAAGGCACTTCAGTGGTTCACTAATACCGGGGGAGAAGGTGGTAAACATAGCAAAACTGCGAAGTCATATGACTCCCTTACAGAGTTCATCAAACTAACGAAAAGCTTAAATATACGAAAAACGACACTAGCTTAATAATAAACTTAAAACTAGAAAAAGATCAAAAGGCTGGTAAAAGTATTAACAACTCATAATTAAAGTTATAATGAATTTACTTTAATCTAATAGTATGTATATACATAATTATATATATATTTATTTATATATATATATATATATATATATATATATATATACATATACATATACATATATACATATATACATATATATATATATATATATATATATACTCATATATATATATATAGTATATATATATATATCACATATATATATATATATATATATAGTATATATATATGTGTGTGTGTGTGTGTGTGTGTGTGTGTCTTGTATATACATATATACATATATATATATATATATATATATATATATATATATATATATATTATATAGATATATATATATATATCTTAGTCCCATGTAATGACACAGTTAAAAGGAATATCACTGAAATCTTGTTTTATCAAGTCAAATAATAGAAATGTTCTAAATTTAAGTCTTGGTTTTATTTAAACTTGATGCTTTCATAATGAAAAAAGTTGTAGATAAATATAAGCAATCAAATTAATATATTCAGTTTTTACATGTTTTGGACTGTAAAGATACTTTGTAATTTCGGTTAGGGTCAGAATCTGTTTTAATTTTGTGACCGTGTGGATATCCGATAATCCTGGATTATCCCTTTTAATTTTTTACCCGTTTTGATAATTAACCATCTGGTATTCCTGATCTTCTTTGTATCTGAGACCTTCCTCTCCAATTATACTTTAGTAGCTCCTTGACGATGTCTGAGTAAAGACGAAAGCGCTTGGATTTCTGACTATCATTTTCCCGTGATATTCGCTTATTTATGAAGTCACGTGCATCTACTGTGATTTTTTAAGCACATATATATATATATATATATATATATATATATATATATATATATATATATATATATATATATATATATGTATGATATATATATATATATGTATATATATATATATATATATATATATATATATATATATATATATATATATATGTATATATATATATATATATATATATATATATATATATATATATATATATATAACAACTGTCTCAAACTCCCACAGGAGTAGTACACTACTCCTCGGCCACTCTGGGGTGGGGATGCCACACACACCCTCAAAGCATAAAAAAAGAAAATTGTCGTTAGCTAAAACGTTAAACAATTAAACCACCAGAGGGAGGAAAACGATCTAACAGACTAATACTATATTTAACATACAATATGTAACCAATGTCAGAAATCAAAATATAATTAAATGACAACAAGATAATACCACCTCTCCCGATAGAATTTTTTTTTTTACAAAATAAATTTAATTACATAAAAATTAATATCTTAAATTCAAATAAACGTAAAAACGTGAAATGATCACTTCCTGACACAATAACAGTCAATCAGAAATAACAGAAATAAAAGGTTCCACACAAATCAGCAAAAAAAACAAAAATCTCATCAAGAGTAATGCACTTATAAAACATGGCGCGAAAAAAATGTGCGGGGTTGGGTGGACGGGTGGTAAAGAAACAAGGATTCAGCTTACAATAAAGGTACTAAAATTAACAAAATATCATGAATATACAATGGAGAATCTACAGAGCAGAAAACCTCCAAATACAACTCCAAACAAATTTTCAACGCAAGAGCTTCAAGGCTCTCACAAATGTATATAATTAATAGCTATACTACTCTGATCCGGATTCCACATATCTGTCCATAGGCCATAACTACTTTGAACATACTCAATGCTATTTCACTTTGTGTTTCACATTGTTAAAATGTTCTGTGAATAATAGTCCTGTTTACACCAGCATGACAACACACACTAGATCACTATGAAAGTGCCTTACTGAATAAATACATTGGACAGCTCAGAGAAAACCAACAAAGATTTCCCCTGCGCAATTCCAACACACACAAAATTTTGTGAAGCGTAATTATGCTGAAAACACAGTATGCCCGGATAGCAGTTATCATTTAATATAGGAAACCCTTAGATTAGTACCCTGATCACGAAATGAATCACTGTGTTGTACCATGTGACCATGTTGGACCATGTCCCAATGACCACCAAACACCATCATCCTTGTGTACCATACATATCGGTAGCATAAAAGTTACGATATTAACAATCTTTATCCCAATACGCATTATAACACAAAAAAACAACCTTAATTAAAACTAACATTTCCACAAAACTCGAACAACGAGTATCATCTACCTTCATATATAGCCTTAACTCATTATTAAACCATTCTTAATTGTATAGTCCTAGGCATTTACACAACTCCTGTAAAGAAAAATTACGATTAATACATATTCATTATACACTCACTTATTTCTTTAAATACAAACCTAAGCACCTTCTTCAACAGTACACACATCATAACTAGAACTATACAGATATTACCTTAGTATCCAAATAGCTCTCTACAAGAATCCCTACTCAACGCTGCAAGAGAGATCATCAGTCACAACGTTGTCTTTTCTTGTGACGTGAGTGAACTCCAGGTTCCACTCCCGCAGCATGAGACTCCAACGCATCAGACGTTGGTTTTTATTTTTGTATCTGTTGATGAAGGTCAATGGATTATGGTCCATCATAATAATTATAGGAGTTCCTGTGGAAGACAGATAGATAGAAAAATTATTAATAGCCAAGATTACCGCGAGTACTTCCTTCTCGACGCTGGAATATGTTCATTGAGCGGTCGTTAATTTTTTCGAAAAGAACGCGACCTTGGTGAGAAACGCCTTGCTCGTCGTTCTGTAATAAGACCATTCTGACACCTACATCACTTGTGTCAGTGGCAAGTGAAATAGGGAGGTTGGAATTCGGATCCTTTAGAATGGGAAAGCTGAGGAGTATCCCTCTCAAACTCTCAAACGCCTTCTGCATTTCCTTCGTCCAAATAAAAGCTGCCTTTTTTTTCAATAGGTTTGCCAGTGGATCAGCGATGTCAGAGAAATTCTTCACAAACCTACGGTAGTATCCTATCACCTAAGAATTTTCTGACATCCCTCCAACACTTAAGAGCTAAAATCTTTTCAACAGCCTCCACATTTGTTTATTTAGGGGCAACTTTACCATCTCCCACTACACGACCTTCACTTTTGCAAATTCACTTTTCTTTAAATTAACCACCAAACCAACTTTCTTCAATACCTAAAACAAGGTCTTAATACACTTCAAATGTGTGTCCCAATCTTTTTTTACGGAAACAAGTCGTTCGTTGGGGAAGACCCATTAGTCAATATTTACATTCTTAAAAACTTTGTTAAAGATTCTGATTTTAAGACAAGCTCTGTTTTTCCTCTGCCTGTTGCTGCCCCCTCTTCTGCTCTCCTCCCTCAGACAGGATACAGCACAAGGGACGTGGCGTCCAACAATGTTGCAGTCGCGCCGCCAGGGGAACGCCATGCAACATCATCACAGCCCAGAAGACGTTCCAGCAGAATAGGAAACAGGAATTCGAACATCAACAACTTTATTACCTAGTTGGGCTGTTGAGCGATTCGTTCATTTGTGTTCTTCATTGTAGAAGCTTACTTCGACGAATGTTTTAAGTCATAATGTTCACTCGACTGAAGATGAACCTAGTACAAGGTTCGAAAGCTTTTAATATCCATTAAAGACCATATACTCACTTGCTATATTATTGTGGACCTGCAACCATTGTCTTCATTTTCGACACGGAAAACTGTGCCCATTACTATTATTATAGTTACTCCGGCCCATTCTAACCCAACCAGGCTTTACATTATTCATTACCCCTAACTCATCTTTATGTGACAAATAATACTTCCTGCAAAGTATCGATCTTTAATTCTTATAAATGTACCTTCAATTTGTCGAGCACACACCTCTTAAAATGCTCTACAAATACTAAATCTGTCAACCTTTCAAAATCTTCAATTTCTTTCGACTTAAACCAATCTTCAGCATATTGCTTCTTACCCCTAGCAAATTCATAAGCCTTAAAAACAAACAATGGCTTTCACAGTTTCATAATCAGATGATAAACTCTTATCCAACCTAACATATACTTTCTGAGCCCTACCTATCAATTTATTCTGGGTAAGTCTGGTCCAATACTCGAGGGGCCACTGCATCTTAGCAACAATTCTTTCAAAAGAAACAAAACATTCTGCCACATTACATTCCTAGCATAAGAAGGTGTACAAATATTGCCAAAAACAAATCCCACAGAATTAATTTTGCACACTAGTGAACACTTACTATCACGAAATATCCTGTTCAACGGTCGCCAGTTTGTGATGGCCTGTCCTACCACCACACCTTACACTTGTAAATTACTCAATATCAGTATTCACTATACAGGATACAAAATTCGCAATAGGTGAAATCCAACCACAATATCTTAAATCAATGTGTGCAACACCAATTTAGGGGTGAAAATAAACTCTTGAAAAAGAATTTCTTAATTTAATACATAAATATCAAGATAAAAATAACACCTGAACCTCAAAATACAGAAGCAATATGAAAACCAAATATCCTTAATTAAACACAAGGCAAAACTCAATCATCCAACTAACAATAGAATGCAACACACTCAAACACAAAAAGGAGGAGGTCCAGAAAGGAGGAGAAAAGCAAAAGAACAAAAAAAAAAAAAAAACCTAACATATACGCACTAATTATCCTAAGGTGGTCTTTAAATATTAAGCAGTGATCTCAAATTAATTGATCTCCACGTCTGCAGACTAATACAGGGGGACTGGAAGATTAGGGCCCAATCACAATGTTTGCTATATCTCCATTAACACACAGCCCATGATCCAAGCACATTGTCGTGAATACAACACATATAAGGGGGGTATAAATACCTTACCATCGGACAGCGTGGTCCCCTTGGCTTTTATAACTGGATCAGGGGCAAAGCAGGATGGTCAACAGATAAATCCTGAAGCTGCAGGCAAATGCAGATCCAACATAGATATCCTAAACAGCAGTCAAAGCAGGCTAATAAAGTGCCCGGCCGAAGGTCCACAGAACAACTGTCTCAAACTCCCACAGGAGTAGTACACTACTCCTCGGCCACGCGTGGGTGTGGGTTGGGGGGCCGTTGGTGGGGCGGGGAGAAAAGCCACACGAACCCTTCAAAACATGGAAAAGACCAAAACAGTCGTTAGCCACAACGTCAAACAACTAAACCACAAAAGAGGATAAAGAAAAGCTAACCGATTAATACAATATTTAACATTCAATATTTAACCATTAACATTAACCCTTAGGAGCTAGGATAATAAATCAAAATGCAGCACCCCATACCGGCAAAACTTTAGGTCGTCCAATTTACAAAATAGAAAACACATCAATGGAAAGAGGGAGATATGCAAAATTACATGGTGAAAGAAAGATAAATTCTAAAAGATTTTCCCTACCTTCCACAAGATGTTGAAAATGACTAATTACAACACCTTATGTGACCTCCTTTACAAGACAATTCTAAATTTTACCAACTTATATATTTGTTTTCCACCTAATAATTTTTGTGTTTTGTAAAGTCATAATCATAACTCACACAATATCAAAACAGATAAGAAATAATATCTGTAATAAATTCTTAGCATATTTTTGAAAAATATTCATGTAAATTTACCTAAAAAACGAGATTCAGTAACTTTTTTATTCTTACAGGCTTTTTAATATTTCTTAGCTATTTCTCTGCAAAATTACAAAAAGACGTCACATGAGACAGAGAGGCAGAGCATTCCCCCTCGAGGTCAAAATCACTATTAAGTCTTGATTTTAGTCAGTGTAAAAGTTGCCATGAGTAAATTCATGGGCTAGAAAAATATTGGCATCTCTTTCCCGCCCGATTCTTTCCAAATCCACGTGGCTTGATATTGTTTATCTACAAGATCAATCTGCCCACCGCCCTAACCCTATTATTACTACTTCTGAGGAGAAATCTGTCCATTAAGGGTTAATCAAAATATAATTCAATAGTAAAATTAATTTTGTTATGGAAGTTGTTGGCTAGTTTTAAGAATCTATCAGCATCATATTCATTTTTCGAAAGAATAAATGTGTCGTCTATATACTTGGCATAAAATAAAAGACAGAAGGACAAGGGGCACTTCTCTATTACGTGTTCCTTCAGGGAGCACATGAAAATGTTGAAAGAGCTGGTTATTGAAAACAAAGGCCGTGTCCAACACGGCCAATTCTAAAAGTGTTTTAAAAGATTCATAATTCAAATTACAATATATGAAATCAGGTATAGGGAACAGTTTAATCAAAATAAGATCAATGTTCTCCCTCACAGGAACGTTAGTGAAAAGGGATTCTACATCTAAAATGACCATATACAAATTTGAATCTTGTGAGAGGATCTTAGTTTTAAAATCTTCGGAGTTTCTTAGGGTATATTCATTCCTGGTCAATGGCTCCAATTAAGTTACCAGAAACTTAGCAAGCTTGTAGTTGGGAGTATTATGGGAGGCTAGGATAGGGCAGAGGGGAACCCCTTGTTTGTGGATCTTTGGTATCCTGTGCGACCTGCCATATATATATATATATATATAATATATATATATATTATATATATATATATATATATATATATATATATATATATATATAGTCATCTTGTTTTCATTTAATTATATTTTGATTAACCGTTAATGGACCAATTGCTCCTTGGGAGTAGTAATAACAGGTTTGGGATGGTGGACAGATTGATGCTGTATATAAGCAATATTAAAACCCATCGATTTGGAAAGAATTGGGCAGGAAAAAGGTTCCAATATTTTTTGTGGCCCATAAATTCACTAACGGGAACTTTTACACTGACCTAAAATTAAGACTCGGTGACTCATGCAAGATTAGTAGTGATTTTGACTTCGAGGGAATGCACTGCCTTTCTGTGCCATGTGACGTCTTTTTGTTAATTTGCTCAAAAATATACCAAATGGCTGCTGTTGGTTTTAGTTCCCTTCTTTTACGATAGTATGTTAGTTGTAAATGGAAATATATATATATATATATATATATATATATATATATATATATATATATATATATATATATATATATATATATATATATATATATATACAAGGTGGCCCATAAGTTACTGAGCAACGTTTATATCCAAATTTATTACAGAAGTACTATACATGAATAAATTACAAATCCAAGTATTCAAACCATACTCCTTCAACCAACACGCACTGACGAGTTCTGCCGATCACGGAGAAGCTAACATTTCTGCAAAGTTGAGGAGTGACCTATTGAAACTGTCAATGCTCTGATTTTTCAGTTCTTGAAGAGTATGTGGTTTTGTAGCATACACAGAATTTTATATAGCCCTTCAAAGGAAGAAATCAAGTGTGAGGTCAGGAGAACGAGGAGGCCACTCAATTTCTCCCTGGCGCCCAATCCAACGATTCTTGAAGTCACCCAGGTATCTTCGAGCAACAGTGCTGTAATGTGCAGGGGCACCATCATGCTGGAACCAAAATTCCTCAATTTGCGGCCATTCTGATACTGCAGGATAGAATTGATTTAGAAGAATAGCAACGTAGCTTGGACCTGTGACCGTTTCTTCAAAGAAAAAGGGTCCAATCCCGTTTTTCTTCACAGATCGCAGCCCACACAGTAACACATGGCCATTTAATTAGAAAAATGCTTCACCTGTCCAAAAAACTTTGGCTCTGAAATTGTCATCATTATCACACTTGTGAATCGACGTTCTTGATATTCTCAGTTCTATTTGGGCTCTTCTGATAGATTTTGTTGGGCTATTGACGATGACTTCCCGTACAAGTTCTTTATTTTCTGCTGAGGTCACTGACTGCAGTCTCCCAGTTCTCGGCCTTTCATTGACTGTGCCTGTTTCTTCAAAACGCTTCACAAGATCAGAAACGGTACCACGTTTAACAGTTCTTTTAAATTAGGTTTTATATCATCAACAAGCTTGTGATTAATTGCCTGTTTAATAATACGTCTTAACAAAAATTCTTTCTTCAGTCATAAGTCTTGATGCCATTTTAATCTGAAAAAAACTGATTACACAATAAATAAGTAAAATTACTCTAAAAATAGCATTGCAAATGGTGACTATCATTCATCTAAGAATAGCACAATGAATAGCTAAACTTTTTTTTAAAAGATGGGAGAGAAATGTTATATTAAATTAAATTTTACTATGTACAAGTAAGTGCCCGATTACTTATGGGACATCCTGTATATATGCAAAATACCACTGGAAAATGACATGCAAAAGGCCAGTACCAAGCACTTTCTCGTGTTCATTCAAGCATCGTCTTTGTGCTCCGATAATGCGTGAATAAACACGAGAATGCTCTTGGTACTGACCTTCTGCCTGCCATTTTCCTCTGGTATATCCTTAAATACTAAAGTCACGTTCATCTACTGTGATTTTTTAAGGATATATATATATATATATATATATATAATATATATATATATATATATATATATATATATATATATCTATATATATCTATATATAGTCTACTATATATATAGATTATAGATATATTATATATATATATATTATATATATATATAATATATATATATCTATCTATATAGATATTAGATCTATCCTATATATATATATATCTATATATCATAATCTATATATATATATATGTATCTATATATCTCTATATATATAGCTATAAATATATATATGCTATATACATGTATAACTGAATCACGAAAGTTAGGAACGTGATAAATCCATAAAATAAAGATAAATGCCACGAAGGAAAAATAAACGAAGGAGTCTGCAAGATCTTTCGGCTTTAAAAGCCCTTTACTGAGCAGATACTGACAAAAATACGAGAAAAGACAATACAAGAAGGTTCGTATAACTGACAGATAGGGATTATAAAGGGATTAGTACCTAGAATCCGACACACCTGGAAGATAAGAAACCTTCCCAAACAAGCATAAACAATGGGTGCAATTAAAGGTTTAAGACACATCTCAGATACAGTTTCCAGACAATTAAAGGATTATAGGTGACAGCTATTCGGAACTTGGTAAACAAAACCATATTCACAAAACATGACAGACATACATTACAACAAAATTTAATAACTCTAAGGTAACTGATTTTTATTTAAGTCAGTAATTATATCTTTGAGGTCATTCTTAAACATGTTACAGATACAAGGGTCTAAATGAAAAAGGCCACGACTAACATTGAAATTACAATGAAAAGTAAGTTGTATTAAAGCAGATTCTAAAAGATTTCGTGATAAGACATCTCTTGACCATGCAATTACTGAACTATTAATCCAATTAATTCGGTGGTTGTTTTCACTTAAATGAATGAATAATGCATTAGATTTTTTGCCCAGTTTTTGTACAGAGTAATTTATGCTGGCGTTAGCCATGTTACTTCTAAGCCTTTGCTGGACTGTCCGAGATAGAATGAGGGACAATCCATACATAGAATTTTATATATTATGTTGTTGCTTTCTCTGGGGCCATTTTTTATTGACATTCTTTTTAGTGTGTTATTATAGGAAAAAACAAGGTTGACATTAAAAGCTTTTAACAATGGTTTAATGGTTTCAAATCCGTTAAAATAAGACAAACTGAGAATGTTCTTAGAATTTTCTTTCTGTGTGTTATTTACAGTATAAAACTTTTGTGGGCTTTATTATAACAAATGTCTAATATATGTGAAGGATAGCATAAATCTTTCCCTATTTTTCTTATGTATTCAATTTCTTGATCCAAATATTGTGGACTGACAATTCGCAATGCTCGTAAAAACATAGAGAAAAAAATTGATATTTTTATATTAAGATGGTGGCCTGAGAAGAAATGAACATAAGTTAAGTTGTTAGTCGGTTTCCTATAAATACTGAATTTACATTGAAATGGTTCTCTATGTATCAAAACGTCTAACCAAGGGAGGCAATTGTCTTTTTCTAATTCTAGAGTAAACTTAATCGATGGTAGCTGGTTATTTAATTTAGAGAGTAAATCATTTACATCAATACCGACAGGAAGAACAGCTAAACAATCATCAACGTAACGATACCACTTTTACAGGAATATGAATGATATTAGGTAAGTAGCGTTTTTCAAAGAATTCCATATACAGGTTTGAGAGCAATGGTGATAAAGGATTTCCCATTGCCATGCCAAAAATTTGTTGATAAAAATTCACCATTGAATATAAACTTACAATCACAAATGCACAACTCGTGAGTAAAAATAATGTGATTTATAAGTAGAGGTAATTCATGCTGAGTTTAGTTCATTACTAAAAGATATTCTAAAATAGAATCTATGGGACTTTCAGTAAAAAGAAAAAGGAACATACTTCAAAACTATATATATATATATATATATAATTATATAATCCATATATCTTATATATATTATATAGATATATATTATAGAATATTATATATAAATATTATCTATATATTAAATACATATATATATAATATATATATATAATATTGAATATATAATATATATATATATATATATATTATTGTTATATATATATATTATATATATATATATATATATATATATATATATGTATAATATATATGTTTGTGTATAACCAAGAGGGGCTTAACACCGATATATTCATACCGTCAGACAACAAAAAAACTCATCACTTTTTCATCAGCCATTAACTCTCTCCCATCAAGAAACCATTACCGGACGAAAAGCGTGGGTTCGTTTAGATCGGAGTTTCTTCTTTAATCTCAATTTAATTTTCTAGTGGAAAAATACTGAGAGTAGATGTCCCTCCCGTTGTAAAATAGAAAAGATATGAAATTATGTCCTTCTGCATAGGTATCTTGTTCATGTTATCCACATTAGTATGTTTGTCTAAGATGACTATCGTGTTCGCCTTATCTGCTCTGTTAATATGACATTTTTCAGTGCTGTATTCAATCGTTTGAGAAAAAAGCAGCAATGAACATGTTTAATATAAGAACTGTACACTATTCCCTTGGCTGAAATTAGTTTGTCATTGTCTCCGTTTTGGTGATTATGCTTTTCCTTTTCTTCAAAGGTCTTCTGTATTTTAAGTATGTCTGGTTTCTTTGAAGGATTATTAAATTTCATTCCTAGTTCGAGTGCTGTTTTCTCGCTGTTGGAGAGGATTTTAGATGAAAGATGAAGTACATTATTGCTAATTTTAGCCAAGGGAATGGTGTGCAGTGCTTATATTAAACATGTTGATTGCTGCTTTTTTCCAAAAATGTCAAAGGAGATAACGAACTGCATATCACCAGAGCAGATAAGGCGAACACGATAGTCATCTGAGACAAACACACTTATGTGGATAAAATGAACAACATATTTAGCGACCAAGATACCTATGAAAAACTAACAACCAATTCCGTAGAGAGAGACAACGCAAAATTTCATAGGACCCTCAGAAATATTCTTGGAGATAATCAACACCTCATGAGCAAGTTCAAGCATTCCAATGCTAAACTACCTTACTTATACAGAACAGTAAAGACCCACAAAGATGGTTATCCCATGTGATCTATCATCAGCACAATAGGCAGTGTACAATTTTGTGTTTCTAAATTTCTCATAGATTTGTTAAAACCACTTGTAGGAAGTATATCTAACTCCCATATTTCTATTTCAGTTGAATTTGTAAATGTAGTTCAAAATGTACAAATTACCCAAAATTGTCATTTCATTAGTTTTGATGTACAAAGTTTATTCACCTGTGTACCAGTTTTAGATCTGCTTGAATTTTTAAATATGGAACTAAATAAATGTTTCTCCATACCTGTTTCAGACATTTTGAAATTAATTAGACTTTGTGTAATAGATACAAGTTTTGTTTTTAATGATAGCTATTATAAGCAGAAATTTGGAATGCAAATGGTCATCTGTTTGTCTCCTGTGCTGTATAACATATACATGGAATTCTATGAAACTCGAATTGCCAACAGCGTATTGCCAGATGATTTTTATTGGGTTAGATACGTAGATGACAGTTTGGAGTGTAAACCACGATGCTGATAAATTTCTATCTGATCTTAATTCCTTAGTACCATCAATAAAATTCACCATGGAGAAAGAAACAAATAACTCCATAAATTTTCTAGAAACTAATGTAATAAGAACAGATAATGGCCTAAAATTCAAAATTCACAAAAAACTACAAATAACAACCTAATGATCAATGCAAAATTGACTCATACACGCAATGTTAAGTACAAGAGAGTTATTTGCACCAGCCCCAAACAAGAAGAAGACTTGGTCTACAAAATACCTTGCGAATGTGGCAAATTCTACCTGGGACAAACAGGAAGATATCGATAAGAGAATTTCCCAGCATCGATATTAGGTAAGAACAAATTCTCCAAACAGTGCTGTTAATTTACATGTACATGTACAGAGACATTATTCAAGGAAAAAGATATGATTGTGAGAAGTTTGTTAAAAAAAGCTTACACGTTTTAACAAACAAAAGAGCTTCATTATCAGTCAGGGCATGTATAAATTGGACCCTTCATATTGTTTCCCAACAGTACAAATTCAGAGCCCCATACAATCTCCTTCTCTCTCTCTCTGACACTTGTCGATCATTTCTTGTTTCTCTCTTGTGCTGCCTTATTTTTGTATTTTGCAGATAAAAAAACGAGTCGATGCCAGCAATTCATCCCCACACACACACACACACACCTAGCTCCTAGTCGAGTTCAGGTCAGACACTCAGGCATAACTTCTGCCCCAGTGCGGAGTGCTCATTTTCCGAACTGCCCCCCTTCTCGCAGGTCTAGGTGCCTCCATGTGGCCAGCCTTAGACCTTACCTGGTGGCCCTTGGACACGATCCTTCCTTCATCTGCATTCTTAGAAAGCTATATCTCAGCAACAAAGGTTTCAAAAGTTAGATAAGTACTTGATAAGTTATGAAAGTGGAGGAGTGTGGAACCAGACAAATTACAGTTTGGTTAGAGTAGCTAACAAAAGCAATGTGACCAACAGCAAAGTGATGTTGGGAGAATCATTTCTTAAACAGCATATGTTGGTAGTAATGGATTCAAAATGAGAGGTAGAAAACCCAAGAAGAGAAAGAGAAGATCTAGAATTAAGATTTGGGGCCTTATAGGAGAAAAGGGGGGGCAATTTAGGAGGACTGTTAGAGAGAAATGTCTGGAAAGGGGGAACAAAGAATTTGGGCAGGGTAACAGAGTGTGAAAATATCTGGGCACACATGAGAGAAAATATGTGTGGGGGAAGCAGAGGAACTGGTGGGAAGGACCAGCGGATATGGAGTGTTGAGAGGAGAAAAGTGGTGGTGGAATGGAGAAGTCCAAGAATCAATTAAAAGAAAATCAAAAGCATTTAAGGACTGGAAAGTAAGTCATGCACAGGGTGCAGAGGTAAGGTACAGTGAAGAGGAAAGAGAGGCAAGAAGGAGGGTAGTTATGGCTATTGGAAGGGCAGCAGCACAGTTGAATAAAAGACTAGGAACAAGAGAAGGAGAACAGGATATCTATAAGATTCCAAAATTCAGGAAATGGCAGAGAGAGGATGTGGGAAAATTGGGCTTCATCAAGGATAGTGATAGAAATATATTGTATAGGGATGAAGACATTAAGAAGAGATGATGAGAGTATTTTGAACAGCTGTTAAATATTGAAAATGAGAGAGAGGAGGTGGGTGAAGCACAGAGGGTGGAGAGGCCAGTGATACAGAAGTGGAGAGAGCATTAAGGAAAATGAAGAATGGTAAATTACCAGGTCCATTGGAGTTCCAAATTGAAATGATCAAATTACTAGGTAGAGAGAAAGAGAAATGGATGCTGGATTTATTAAAAGCTATATGTGACACAAAAGAAATGCCAAGGGACTAGGAGGTGAGTAATGATATATGTTTACAAGCAGAAGGAAGATGTCATGGATTGTGGTAACTACAGGGGAATTAAACTAACAAAGCATGGATTGAAAGTCTTAGAGAGAATACTGGATGAGAGATTAAGAGAGATTGTAAAGATCAGGAAACCGCAGTATAGATTTATGAGAGGAAGAGGGACGGTGGATGCCATCTTCATAGTAAGACAGCTACAGTAAAAAAGGCTAAAGGGAAACCAGGACCTCTGTTGTGCATTTATAGACCTAGAGAAAGCATATGAAAGAATCCCAAGAGAAGTGATGTTTTGGTGTTTAAGGAAAGGGAAAGCCCCAGAAAAGTTGGCTAGGCTGGTCGAGACGATATATAAAAGAATGAACACAAAAATGATAACAGCAGGTAGGGAAACAAAACTTTGAGTTAGTGTTGGATTACACCAGGGATCAGCATTATGTCCATTTTTGTTTGTGCTGGTCATGGGTGTGTTGAGTGAAGAGATCAGGAATGAAGAGCTGTGGGAGTTGATGTACGCCGATGATCTGGTGATTATTGCTGAAAATGAGGAGGACCTCCAGAGAAGGGTTGGAGAGTGGCAGGAGTCTTTAGAGAGGGGTGGCTTATAGGTGAATGTGAATAAAACAGAAGTTTTGCTGAGCAGTAAGGAAGATAGAGACAGAACAGTAATACAAGAAAGAAGAGGTTCGATTATAAAACAGGCAGAAAAGCTTAAATACTTAGGATCTACTTTAAGCCAAGAGGGAGGATATGAGGCTGAAGTTGACAGTAGGATAAAAGCTGCATGGGGGAAGTGGAGAGAGATATCTGGAGTGGTGTGTGATAAGAAAATGGGAATCAAGCTAAAACTCAAGACATATGACACAGTGATAAGACCAATGTTTATGTATGAAAAAGAAAAGAGGAAGTAAAGCTTGAGGGAACAGAATTGAGAATGCTGAGATGGATTATTGGAATATCGCTGCTTGAGAGACTGTAATGCTTAAATAAGAAGAAAGGCAGGCTTAGTAAAGATTACAGAGGTGATAAAGAGTTAAAGAGTCACGATTGAGATGGTATGGGTATGTGTTGAAGATGGGTGACAAGGAGAGAGTGAAGAGGGCTTGGGTGAACCTGTTAGAGGAAGAAGATCAAGAGGGAGACAGAAAATTAGATGGCGAAATAAAATGAAGGAAGATATGGAGAGAAGAGGTCTGGTAAAGGATGATGCCTTTGATAGAAGGCAGTGGAGAAGGCGCATCAGGCAAAAGACCCCTTAATGTAGGAATAACGGTGGGAAAGAAGAACATAAAATTCCATGAAAGTCTAGTGCTTCTGTAACAACACTTTTAAGATATAGAGGCTGAAGCATAGTTCTTTACCTCTGCGCTAACCAATGTCCGTCTTAACATCAGATATTAACTCTCCTGGCTGTCCATGTGAAGAGAAATGACGAGCTTCTTTCGTTATTTGTTAGGAATCACTCCAATTCTATGGTTTGAAGATAAAGTTTTCCTATTACATGTGAAACTCGATGTTACACTTCTACTTCTTTTAAATATTATTACTCTGCCGATATTAGCTTCAATATATGATCCTTTATTCTCTTCCATCAATAAGAATCTGCAGCATACTCTCCATGAATGATGTCACACGCTCTCCCATCTACTATACTATTGCCTAATTTGTAGTTCCTAATCTTCTCTGGTCGTTCTATACTTGTTGTAATTTTTTCTACATCTACACAAATATGGCGGCACCTCCCAAGACCATTCTTTTCTCGAGATACTTTGATTCACACTATTGCTAAAATAGCCAAGATTATTTTTATGTAACTTGATACGTATTACGATTAAAAAGGGCGAATTCTAGCGAGAACTTTCTTTCTCCATCCTAATAGTGTTTAGCCATCTTTTATGTCATTAAAACCTAACCGTTTTACAGCTGCATTCAGCATCCTGCAAAAAACTTTCTTAGGGGTTTAATTCTCGAATGTAGTTGTATGTGCATTCATCCAACTTTTAAATATCTGATGATGTAAATACCACGAAATTATTTAGGTCCTCTGTTCTAAACGTGTTCCAATGTTTTATGTCTATACCGTCCTATTACTTATGCTTTTGCTGGTGACACAAACTACACATATCATCATCCTTCTCGTATCATCTGGGCTCTGTTCTAAATTAATTAATCTCATTACATATTATCTCTGATCTTGAGAACGTATCTGGATCTTGTAATCCTGGACTGAAGACTTGTCCAATTACTCAAATGAGAAATTCTCAGTACCTCGTGGATTTTCTTATTAACTAGTAACTAAATTTTAATTTCCCTTTCGCTCTTATGAAACCAAATAATAAACGTTCTATCAGACATATACTTTTTTTTCAGTTCCAATCTGTTTTAAAAAGAAATTCCTTCTATGTTAAAGATACTTTTATCCTCTAAATGTTACTACTTTTTTATTGACAACATGCGTACATTTTTGTATTTTTTATTGTTTATAGTTCATATCATAATTACATCATTTACAATAAAATAATTTCATGTCCATAATCAGTGTTTTTTCAGCCTCCATCAGCCCTTTTGCCAATAATTTCCAATGCTTCATCGTTCAACTTTGTTTCATCAATTAATGACAGAAATGGTATGCTTTCTCTCTCTCTCTCTCTCTCTCTCTCTCTCTCTCTCCACTACAAGTTACTTTTAAAGACTTTCCTCTGTGTAACGCTTGAAAGTGTCTTGCTGAGCTGTAAACTTTTAGCACCCGACATGCTACTCCGCTGTAAATTTTACTTTTTACTGAAAAGTACGCATCTGGTAACTAACTCTTTCTCTACTGAAAAAATTAAAAGTAAATGTTCTTACTGCTTCATCTCTGCTTGTTTTATATCATTTCCCAACCTCCGTCCGCCAACTAAATGCTATCAAATGATATACTCCATGATGGCATTGTTCTTTGTACCGTCACTTTTTGTACTGATATTACTTGCTTCTCGTTTGGTTGTCATTACAAAATCCGACATGCCATAATGATAACCGTTCAAGACAGTTGTATAACACAACAAAGACATGTTCCTATTCTTAAACAGGTTTCATACTTCATGCAATGGTTTAGTTCAACATTTATCTTTGAAAGTATTTACCAATCGAAAATATCTAGATCCTCAATGTCATTCATATAAAGTCATCAAAGAGGCAATAATTAACTGAGTAATAATCGTCACTTAATTTAACACCCATTCTTAAATCTGTCAAAAATGTTTTATTAGATAACTTATAGTCAATCAGAAATAGCAGGAATCTTATATTATCTAAGAAAAATTCGCTGCTCATCTACCTCTCAAATATCCATGGGTATTATTAGAGCTCGTTAAGGCGTAATGAAACGTAAGAGGCCATTTGAACCCAAAACCATATATGAGGCCATTATCTTTTACGTACGTAACATTTATGAGAGGTAGAATTGACGTGGTCATCTATTCATACGGTCCAGTCAGCGGTCTGGTTCTGAATTACCATTTCAATTCACACTTCATTGAATTGGTAATTGTGGTGGATGTTGATCATCATAGAAAACAAGCAACTTCCAGCCTTTTCCTACAAAATAACTATTTTGGACTGGCAAATGATATATCTAAAAGAATTACTTAAAATTAAATTCTTACATGGAATTCCTACAAAAATTATGCACACGAACACATGCACGCACACATGAATATATATATATATATATATACATATATATATATATATATATATATATATATATATATATATATATATATATATATATATATATATATATATACTATATATACATATATATATACTATATATATCATATATATATATTATAGATATATCATATATATATATATGTGTGTGTGTTGTGTGTGTGAATGTGTGGTATGTATAGTATATATATATATATATAATATATATATATATATATATAATATATATATTATATATATATAGATAGAATATATTATATCACCGGGAAGAAATTAAAATCGTTGTAGATCCTGATCGGTGTCAGCTTTATTACTGCAGTACCATTCCCACTAAAGCCTAATTCAGCTGACGACCCTAAAGACCATTTGGCGGCCTCTTTTCCCCGGCAATCGTTAAAAGGTCGCACGACTTGTCACTGGTATTCACCGGTGGTCTTCGGTAGTCCCTGGTAATCTTTATAGGTCGTGAGACCAATTTCGGTCGTAGAGAGGTTTTCAAGTTTACACAAAAACCTCCCTGCGATCAAACTGGTGGCTAATGGTCTTCAAAGGGTTCTTAGGTAATCGTGCGATCGTCGTATGAAGGTCTCTAATAATCTTTAACTGGTCGCTGCTGATCTTTTCTACATTTGGTCGTATATAGTCTTTTTGAAGTCTTATGAAAATCGTACGACTAGTAGCGACCTGTCGCACGATCACTAGCGACTAGTTCAAGATTACCTGTGACCAGTAACGTACCAGGTCACGGCCAACTATAGAGGAGGCCTGGTCACTGGCTTGTAACGTAGGCAGTTTGATCAAGGCCATGGCCGCAGTTGTGCGCGACCTTCACCATGGCAATTGGTACTGTTTGTTTTCCATATGCTCAACGAATTCCCGTCGTTACTTTTTCTTGTTATTATTGTCTTTCTATTCTTCAATAAACTTACTTATTGCCAATAGCATTTGTCCAGGAAAGGTTTGAAGTTTTCCAATATCTGTGGTAAATCAAACAGGGAAACGGAAAATGGTTTCTATATTAAGACATTTATTCAATAAAAATGTACAAAGAAAAAACTAATCATTGTGCTATTGCAGAAGAAAGTAATGATATAATTATAATAATAATCATGATTATAAAAATAACGTAGTTGAAAAAATATGTTATCGGGCAATGGAAGTTAAAGATTGTAGCATTTTCTTTGGGTTTTTCCCCATTCACCGTGCTACCATGGGCCAACGAGTCATTTTCTTTCCTACAGAAATTGTTTCAATAATGAATTTGTTGACGCTCAAACAAGCATTTTTTTCTAGTTTTCCGTGCTATGACCTGCATCACATACATCAGTGGGTTAAATCCATGGTCATTGTTTGTAAGTGCTTTCATTGTCAATGCCAATGCAATATTTCGCTGATTCATTGCCCCTAGAAAAAAATGTTCATTTTAGTAATTTTACTTAGAGTTACATAACATACATGATTAATGTTCAAAGTTATAACACGCTGGACGTAATAGGGAACCTCTGTTGACTTCCTTTATATAATATAAGTTTGGGGAAGCTCCTCATCGCTCAAATTCGTCCGTAAGCTCTTTGCAAAAATGAACGTTGTATTTGTTCCTTGTCCAACAGAGAAAACGGCAGTAAACAGCACCTAAAAGAGACAATAACTGGAAATAGCTTCAACATTCGTTAAAATTTTTCAACTCGATATTCAAATCACATTCCCCTAAATTTACGTGCTGATTATAATCCATTTATTCCCACTTAATTTCCTTAAATTCAGCTAAATAACAGAACTTTGCCAGTTAAGAGGGTAAATTCGTATCGTGAGAATAGATATCAATTCCCTAGTATTTTCTCGAAGTTCAAAACCAAATTCCTGGCCCTAACGATATGTTATAATCGCCCATTCCGAGAGCTGACGGTATTTACTAAATCGTTCTCCAGATTATCAATTTAGAACTTGCCAGTGAGAATGTAATCCATTTTCAGCTCTGAAATACAGTAATTTATAAGCTCCAAGATTGTATGAGTCATGTTTCAAAGCTGTAAACGTTTCTCATGTCAAATTTCCCTTAGTTGACTTGTTTTCATCCCAGACTTGTAACCATTGGTTAGAGGTGTTGCCTATTGATTATTTAGCCTTAATGTAGTCTGCTTTTTCGTTCCAAAAGTTAATATGTTTCAAAGACATACTCATTAAAAATCTTTAATACTAGGTTTTCATTTTGTTTTTCAAGGCTTGAGGACCACACCGCTTTTTGTGTCAAGTTGTAGGAATGACTTGAAAGATCATTTTTTTCCAGAGTGAAGCTTTTGCAATGTATTTAGGGGTGCATAATTCATTTCGATTCCGTTTTCAAAGTACTCGTCTCATTGTTTGTTATGTATCTTTTTGTGGAACCCAATTATTCCTGATGCATTTTAACAAATGGACAGAATCAAGCATAAAAAAAGTGGTCTACATTTTTGGTAAAGATGATCATAAACTATAGATAACTTTGGAATGTTAGCAAAATATGAGATTGCTTTCCCATTGATGGTATTATTATCAGTTCTATTGTAAAGTGTGGTGAAGCCAATCTTTTCTAATCCCATTAAAACTTTCTTAATTATAGAATGCAACATCTCAGCTCTCATGCATTTCGTGGGGATAATATGAACAATATCTTTAAACGATGACCTAATGCTATTCAACATGAAAACGAATGCGCTGGTTGCTGTAACACAGCTGTCAAATGCTGAACCTACAATATTACCACCTTTATAATCTTAGTTAGCATTTAAGTGAATTCCATCTATCAATAGATTCACAGTTCTGTCATCATCTACAAGAGATCTGAACTTTTGTTTGATGCATAAAAGGTAAGGACTGAAATTTTTTAGAAATGAGTAACCATGAGGGGAACAGTTGTACAAAAGAGTTAAAAAAAACTGAATTCTGAGGAATATTCTAGTTTCTTTGAGTCATCAGATGTACCTGCTCACATACAAACTTAATTGCTGAGAAATAGTTAAAATCTTCGTCAAGTATGGCTGTCAATAAAGAAATGACTAACTGCAAAATAAGAATTCTACCATTACATTTTTGCGAAACTTCCTCTACATCTGTATTCCTAAGATTATTCAATATCATTTCCAGTTCATTTATATCACCGACCTTAGCGGGAATTCTATAGTTTCCTAGTTTCGTAACTTCTACATGGTGAACAAATGCGCTGATTGAACAATCGCCTTTCATAAACAAAGACATGGGTGCGCAATTTAGCGGTGCCTCCAAAATCCCACACATACGCATATATTTCTCTTTTCTTATGATAGACCAATATCATGTATCAATGAAAATTTAGCTTATCATTAAGGCCATTCAAATTTAAAAAACTGCCTATGGTGAGCCGCAATGCTATCTGCGATTGCAATTTGCAAAGCTTTTTCCTCAAGCCTTGCCGTCTTGCTTTCTGGCGATTCTCTTCTATTTGAGGTAGAAGAAAGGTAAGTGGACAATTCGGCATTAGAGATGGAACAGCATCATTACTGAGTCAGGGTTTTGCAATTCGTGCAGTGATCTTTTTCCCAGTCTTTTCGTCAGAGTGAGAAACCTCCCACACAACATCTTTGGGACGAAAATGTAACGCGCTCACCTGCAATGAAATGAACTCCATTTCAGCAGCTGCTCTGTATATTGCTAATTGATATCTTGTTTGAAACTGAAAGGTATTTTGTATTCATACAAATATAGATAAAAGATATGAACATACAACGAACGAGACATATTATGCAGGATATTGTCTGTCAAATATACAGTTGAATTCCAGTATCCTTTATATATTGTTCATTTTTGGCTGATATTTTCAAATCAGTATGTTTAAAAATCAAGGAACAAAAATGAGCCACTTAGCCTGCAGTTCTTTGTAAATATATCCTTCTTCTCTTTTAACCACGTGCAGCCACTTCCTTTCAAGTTTTTCGTCCTTAGAGAAGGAAAATGCACAAACTTTTTCATTCTTATCGTAATTCCCTCGACAACGAGGCGCGCAGCACATGTTTGCCATTATAAAACAGTGGAGAAAGGAAATATAACTCGAGAAAAGTTTACGTAGCGACCAAGTCGGAGGTTAGTGGAATACTGATTCATCTCAGAGATGAGGCCTGGACGATCGCCACACCTTGATGAGGTAGGTAAACTTCTTAGGTTCAGTTTCCAGGCCTCCTCTACAGGTGGCCGAGGTACGGTGCTTTTTAGGGTCGTCTTTTTGGACCCAATCTTTTGGCGTCATTTTTGGGGCTGGGTTGGGGAGCGCTTTGTTATTATGGTGATCCTGCTTTTGGCCCACCAAGTTTGGAGCCAAAATTAAATGGATTAAATTAAACTAGGATACCATGCGAAACCTTTATTATGGGCTAAAACATTAATATAAAAGTTAAAGAAAACCATAATTTTAATCATTATTTTAATGTATTTCGTAATTGTTGGCTAAACCACGGAAATACTCTAATGGTTCTCATTTATCAAAATAGCCCATAATTTTCAAAATGCGCTCATCAGCTCACATACACAAGAAATTTCCGTTTAAGAGCATGACAGCACCTAATTGTACATATGTATCTCGGCTCTTCTGAATTTTGTTCAGTCTTTGATAAATTTGCATACAATGGGGTGGTGGACTCCTAATTCCGCATAGATGTTTTTATATGCTTCTTCCGCGTGATTATTCGTTCTCTCCAGTGATTGTTCGGTTGCATTGGTTCCTCTTAAATCCGCATTTATTTTTCTATGCGCTGCTTCTGCGTGATTGTTAGTTCGTCCTCTCCAGCGATTGTTCAGTTATATTGGTTCTAATTCCTCGTTGGAAAAGGAAAAGTCGGTTCACGTGAGCTGACTTGCCGATCTCAGGATCCGGGTTCGATTCCCGCTCTGCCAACGCGAAATCAGAGTAATTTAA
>NC_087207.1:82432241-82445261 GCF_015104395.2 Macrobrachium nipponense
AAGCTATAATAAGAAGGTCATAGATCAGCCGTTGTAAGTCTTCCTCCAATGAGCGATTAAGAAGTTAAAGAGAAATTGTCAACCCGCTTTTTTTCTGTAACTTTCTCATCACCTCTACCTGATGAGAGAGACAGTTTGGGTCTCTGAAATATAGTATTTACTTTCTACATTTTGGCTCTTTCAATTAATGGAAATTCTGTTTTAACAGAATATATTTCACTGCCGTACGCAAAAACACACACACACGCCACACATATATATCGATATACATATATATATATATATATATATATATATATATATATAATATATTATATATATATATATATATATATATATACATCGAGCTACAAATGTCCTTTACTATCTAATTCGCTCTACCTCGGATTTAATGTATTTTCATATATGGTAACCGAAAGGGAATCTTTTAGGCCGTAAGAAATTTGTCGGCTCGCGGCGCGAACCATTGAAACCCATATTGCATCCTGAATTTGTTGGGTTCGATGGTTCGCGCCCGTGAGCCGACAAATTTCTTATCGGATAAAAAATTCCCCTTCGGTTAACATATATGAAAATATATTAATTCCGAAGTAAAGTGAATTAGATATTAAAGGACCATTTGTAGCTTGATGTATGTATGTGAATCTCGGTAATGTTAATATGACTCGTATATATATATATATATATATATATATATATATATATATATATATATATATATATATATATATATATATATATTAATATAATTTCAAATTGATGTAATAAATGTCACAGCCAGAGAAAAAGGAAGTAGTTGGATTGTGGAATAAAGCAACACGAAAATTATGATTTCACTCTTAACAATTTATAACAGTCAGTTAAAGGAAAAAAGCATATTTCAGATGAAGAAATTTTCTACTAAATAGAGGGATTTCATCTGATAAAGAATTGATAGATCTCTATACACAATAGACAACAAGAGAAAGGTAAATATTTGTGTTATCTTATTCCGTTTCATTCACAAAAATTATATTTTTTCTTTGTTGAACTCTGAAGAACTCTCTTTTTATCCTACTGAAAACCATAATATTTGCATCTGATTTCTTAATTGAGGTAATCACTTCCATTTTTCACGGTAAAGATAGTTCTGACTCTTTGTACACAAACTTCTCGAATTCTGTTTTTAAAACCCTCACACCCTTTCCTTTGTTTAATCCAACTACTTACTCCCCTCACCAGTCATAATTAAACCTGCTTCTATACATGTACAGGTATACTAATGAATTTATTTCCTTGCAATGAAAATAAACAAGCCTACTGCTTTTGCCTTCTGTAAATGAGCAAGTATTCCATCATGAAGTTACCCTTGAACTCAATGGTCAATCAAATGATTACACTCATCATTGTTTTGAAGCATCGCTAACTGATGGATCCTAATAACTCTTTAAAATTGCCTTAAGTATATTAGGAATATTGTTTTTATAACTCTTGTTGCCATTCGCTGTTTCAGTATTAGCCTTCTCTCTATTAATGATATTCGTCTGTCTACAAAACACTCACTTCACGGTATCAAGATTTTTTTCCGGGAATCGTTCTAGTGGTATTTTCTATCATCAGATTTCCTTATTGAAAAGCAAAACACCTGCTCGCATTCACCTACGTGATTCAACATCCCTCGCTTTTGTGTTTTCTGCTTTCTCATCCTCCTTAAATTTCAGGAACAATATTTCAAATTATCTTTCTTTCAGGAATCCTTTATCGAAACCTTTCATCCTTCCTTCCTACCCAAGTCCCCCTGCAGCAACAAGAACCCTGTCCTTAAATATTTCAAAGTTCCAGTTACGTCCTACTAGCTATGCACTTTCAATCTTACACATTATTCATTCCTCCCCTCTAGATATTTCACTCTCCCCTCCTTCCCATCAAACTCATATATTTTAATTACATACCCTCGCGTAGTCTCAACTCTTCTCTTCACCCGAAAATAACTTTTATTATTTACTGTCCTCATACGTATAGCGCTTAATTTTACCTCCAGTAAATATTCGCTTCTGCTTATGAAAATATTTGTGATTTTTTTTTTCAATGTATGATCATCCGTTTGTATAAGCATATTCACAAACAAATCGAAATAAGGTCACCCGTCTCTTCCGGAACTGTCACTGTAGTACTCCTGACAGCCCACATATCTGCTCTTTAAGTCTCACTTTTTTTCAGTGCCTGCCCCTTGATACCCACAGTTTCATCCAGTCGGAACTAGGAATCTTACGCTTGCATTACCCTTGTATCCATTTAGTCATCTTGATACGGTAAGACGTTACTTACCTTACCTACCATCCCCTTGGCGCACAGAATGCAATTAGTAGCTCTCAGATGATGCCAGTCCTGAACACTTTCTGTCTTATTTTATTTCAGTACGAGTCTTACCAACCCACTTTAACTATCTCTTTCATCATACATTTCTCTCAGTTATACCCAGTGGCCCTCCAAAGCTCAAACAATAAAGTGATTTCTGAAAGCTGAAAATATAACTAATCAGATGGTTCCTATGGTCATTCTGGTAACTCTTACATTATGCAGTTTGAAATTTGTCCTTTTATGTTAATTCACATGGCAAATTGAAGCGTACACATTGAATTAGTGTTCAAAAGAATAAGCAATGTAAAACGTGTAAGTCACAGGACTGGTATTAATAGAATAATTGATTTGCAGTATGTAATAATGCAAAATATCATCCCCAAAAACAAAACAGTATACTCACGGACAGATAAATGAATACTAAACAAATTAATACATTTGTGTTTGAAAATATCCTCTATACCAGAGGTTTTCAACCTAGGGGTCGCAAGATCGTTCTTAAGCGAGGATACGTTTTAGCCAATAAATAAGTTGTTTTAGCCAATAAGTAAGTTATTGTTCATCAGTTTGTTTTACCTTTTTTTTTTTTTTTTTTTTTGCTATTGCGTGAATTATTTCCATTACCTATGGTGATATTAAATTATATTTAATCATACAGCTACCATAGTTTCCCCGCCATTACACTAAGCAACACCTGATCATCAGGCAAAAACAGTCTATAATTCAATTTATTTAACATAAATAGTTATAATAAAATCTTTTTTAATGCAACAGCATATTTATTACACTACAGTGCTATTTTTGCACTAGCACGTTACATATAATTAGGGTTACCATAAGTCCCGGATTGGCCGGGATTCGTCCCTGGTCAGTCAAAAAATGTCCAAGAATGTTCATGATAATCAGTCAGTCACCCAACAATATTCCAGCGTTCAGTGGAAGTGTGTGTATACGGCAAATTAACAGCGAAGAATTGTTTGCATATAGACTTCGGACCCGTCAGAGCAAAAGGGCCTAACAGGTTTGGAAGCAGAAATGAATAACAAAAAGAAAGAAAAGAATCGTGTTTTCAGATGAACTTGTGGCCCGTCAGAGGAAAAAAATGTCTTGTAGATTTGGAGGGATGAATGAATAAAAACGTGTAGATAAGTTTGGGACATGACATATTTACTATAGATTCCTGTAGTAACTCTACATGGTATTGAATGCAAAAATTTAAAATGGGTCATCGGATATATTAAGTTGCTCAAGAGAGGTCAATAAAGGTGTGATGGAATTCTGTCCTGATGATACAGAGCAAGGACTTCTATATCTGTGTTCGGACTCCTGAAGAAAATGCTCTGATGTCCAGTTTGTGCTGCATGATAAGTATGGAGCAGTAGTCGACCATCTGCCTCTTCTGAAGCAGAACACAGACTAGACACCATCTCATCTTGAATGTGATCTTGTTTGGAGGTAAGTCTGTGACATTCTCTCTCGACTGTCATGTACAGCTCCTCTCCACTTAGAACTTTGAAATAGTTAGTGGATTACCATTCTCTGTGGAGGAACCTAATGAATTCGTTTGTCATCAGCCAAGAATTTTTCCCACTGCTTGTGACACTTCAGAGTTGGTTTGTTTATCTTTACCTGGAAAACTCCACTGTTGGAACGGCGGCTTCTCTCCTGGCTCTTGATTGATACAGCTCGATACTGATCACAAGCAAAGTCCACCATAGATACCGGACCAAAGCCATCTGATTGTCTGACAAGGAGCGTCATAGTCTTCTCGGCCAAGTCTCTGAAGTTTGCTGGCATCTGTTTCAATGTGTGGAGGAATTCCATGCCATCAACAATGACCACAGTTCCTGTAGCCTTCTCTAGTGAAGTAACTGGCATGCACTGAACTAAGGGCAGAAGGTTCTTTTTGGCTTTATCATACTTTCTAGTCTGACAGATCACACACAGTTTAGGCAGGGAGCTGGCCTTGGAACAGTGGTGCTGTTTGTATGCTTGTAGGTCTTCATTGTCAGCAGATTCAACCAAGTTCTCATACCTATTTCTTTTGCGCCTTGCAATGTGATCTTTATCTGTGTAGGCCTTATTGCAGGTGAGATGGTAGACGGCTAATGGTCCTTCAAACATTTATAGAATTCATCATTTCTTTCCCTGGCTGCATTATATAAAGTTTGCCAGCAGACTATGAAGAACAGAGTCAATTTACCAGCTGTAGCCTCTTTATGACAAAGACACTGCAAAGTCTACCCGAAAAATTATTAGTAGGAGTAATTAGGCGAGGATCCCTATCAAAAACGCCATTCTAATTATGCACATTCTACTAGATTCTGCAATATTCTGCATATATTGTGGATTCTCCATCAGCAGAAGACTTACTGTCTACACAGAGAAAGGAAAGAAGAATTATAAGTAAAGCCTTTTAAGCACCCATAGCCCTTTTTACAGTCTTTAATGGAATGAACTTTTCCAGTTGAAATCTTATCAAAATGTTCCTAATATACCTACTTGTGTGTGTGTGTGTGTGTGTGTGTAGAAAGTTTGGAGAAGTAAAACTAATAAAACCAAAATTTTGTAACATTGTTTCTATATTTCGTATTGTTTCCATGTCAAAACTATTAGTCTAGAACATTTTCGTTAATCGTATTTGAAAGATCTTAGAATTTTCAATAATACACAGTTATCAGATATCAATATTGTAAAAAAAAAAACGAAAACCTAGTGAAAAATTTAACTTAGGATCAAAATACTGATTTTATCATAAAATTGCGCCAATAATCATTAAAAGACCAGATAATTTTTTTCCCAAATTCAAAATTTAGTAACGTAAATTTGTAGGAAATTTAAAGACTTTCACAATTGTAGTGAAATTATTCAAATATTAGTCATAGCTACTACACAACCCAAAAATTATCTCTAAATCAAGAGAAAAATATCCCTATAAGGAAGGTATAAAAATCATGAAATTAGACATTATTTCAGGGTAACGTCTGACCTGGTATACAGGCGGAAATGGTGGATAGCAGCAGCATATTTTACTATAGTATTGTACCAAAAAAAGAAAAAAAAAAAGTGAGCCACACAAGGGGGAGCAACGAACTCGAAATTTAGCCCCGTTATTAGAAATCATGTGATGGACTACACTGCTCCAAACGGATATACTTTGTTTCTCGCAGGGAGTGGGACAAAATATCTTTTCGCATTATAATGCTTGTAAGCGGTAATTTTCTCTAAGTGGAAATGAAAGCTTACATTGAACTCGATTTGACAGGGATTTATAGAGAGATTAATGCCACTTTTTTTTTGTCTACACGAAAAAGAAAGGGATATATCAGATACGGGTATTATTACGGTGAAACTTACGCATTTACTGGTTGGTCAGTGAAGAAATGTAAATAATCATTTACATCTAATCTTCGAAATGTATGGCTTAGGTCAACTAAAATAAAGAAATTTGGCGAAATATATGAATGAAAAGATGAACATCGAATATTGTCTTGAACAGTATCTTCTCAAGACTGGCTTTGGCTCATGTTAAAATGTACAGATATTTCAATGTATATGTTATCCGAAAAACAATCATAAAATGAAATCTTAGTAAGTAAATGAAGTTTTCAGGCCTAAAAAAAATCCTCTCTCTCTCTCTCTCTCTCTCTCTCTCTCTCTCTCTCTCTCTCTCTCTCTCTCTTAGACGAGTTCAGCTAGTGTGAGAACTGAATGATTGTAGTGTCCATTCAACTAGCAGCTACATAATGTTTGAATATATCCCGTTAATTAGGATTTACTTTGTACTTTTAAGTGGAGCGCTAGAGAGTTCCTTCTGAAAGAGCACTTCACACCGGCACCATAAGGAACCGACCTCAAATGGGAGAAAACTGCTGGTCCTAGTATGATCATTAACGGACTGTGATGTAATCTAGTCTCTTTTACATGTCTTCCAAGTTTCCTCTGGGACTCTAGAATTATGCCATGTAATTTATCTACAGTTAGATTACTTTACCCCAAAAAAAGGCCTTATAGCACCAAATATTAATGTGTAGTTTAACCTTTCCAAAGAAGGGATTGGCCAAGAAATGCTATTAACCCACTCTAGACCCTCTGTATATGGTCATTTCAGAGGTAGAGAAATTTTACCTTTAAGGACAGCTGTAAGTCGATTAGATATTTCTTTTATGCGTTCTTGTTTTATTGTATGCGTGCCCTCCCTTGATTAGTATCAGATAAGAGGGAATACCTCCCTATTAACAATTCCCAATAATTGTTCTTTGCTCATTCCCTTTTATTCATCAGCACAGCAATTCTAATTTCACCAAAAAAAAAAAGAAAAAAAATTGCATGGATAAGGATTATGCAAAAGAGAAGAAAAGATTATGATAATGCTAACAGAACATAATTTGAAGAAGTCTACTTTCCATATCAACCGTCTTGTTCAGATAGGACTGGATGCTCAAAACATTATATCTAAGGAAACAAGATAAAAACTTTAAACCTAAAAAAGAAAACATTTAGCAAGGGTAACATATTAGATTGTTTGTGTGTGTGTGTGTGTCTGTGTTATAGTCACTTTGCGGAAAATGACTGCAAAAATGACCATGGGTCTGGTCATTTTGCAAAATAACTATTAGTATCGGCGATCTTTTTTAGAAAACGACCAGCAACTGCTGGCCAATATGAAAAAAAATATACAAACAGGCAGATACAAGTGTTTCGAAACACTGTGTGTGTGTGCGTGTGTGTGTATGTTGCTAGTTAAGTGTGAATGACAACGTTGATGAGCCTATGCTCTGTTGCTTATGTATTAGGAATCGGAACATTCAGCCTGAACAAAGGAATCGAAACTAGAACAGGAGAAGTAAGGTAAGAAAATGAAGGACAAATCAGTACATCGTTTCAAGCCAGCACACGCATCGGACACTGTCATGGTTCCAATTCCACTCGTTGACCGCGGACGAGCGGAGTTTGCGAATCCAAAGGCAATTATCGTTCAGCCAAAGACAGAGGAACTTATAAACTTTGGACAAAACACGATTCACTTAAGCAGGTGTACACCCGTAATCAGTTCACCCTATGTATTGAAAGATTTATGTTACTCGAAGAAGTCACAAAGGATAAGGAAGTGGTTATTGCAGATTCGATGGGAAATGGCCAGGGGATCAGTCAGAACGGCTCCACCCAGTCATGTTTGAACAAATTCTGAAAATGCTTCAAACACGAAATATTATGCAACAGTAGATGCAAATGCAGCGTCTCTTGTTCTAACAAATGTCATAATGCTAGTTTTGATCATTGTTGGTGTAATTTTCACGTTTGATAGTTATTTTGCAAAATGAACAAACCCGTGGTCATTTTTCAAAATGACGAGTTATTTGGGCATTTTGCATAATGACCGATGTTTAAGATATTAAAGGACATTTGTAGCTTAATGCTTATAAACACACACACACACACACAAACGCACACACACACATAGATATATATATATATATATATATATATATATATATATATATATATATATATATATATCTATGTGTGTGTGTGTGTGTGTGTGTGTGGTGTGTGTGTGTAGCCTATGTGTACGCATTATTCTATAAATGTCCTTTAATTTCTTATTACTCTACCTTGGGATTAAAATATTTTCATATATCTTAACCAAAGGGGAATTTTTCAGTTAATAAGAAATTCGACGGCTGGAACCACTGAATCAAGAACCAAGAAACAGGACGTACAATGATGCTCTTTACCCATAAGGCTATCATGAAATGTGTATATATATATATATATATATATATATATATATATATATATATATATATTATATATATATATATGTATGACTGAATCATGACAGTTAGGAACGTGATAAATCCATAAATAAAGATATATGCCACGAAGGAAAAATAAACGAAGGAGTCTGCAAGATCTTTCGGCTTTAAGAGCCCTTTACTGAGCAGATACTGACAAAAATACGAGAAAAGACAAAAAGGAAGATTCGTATAACTGACAGATAGGGATTATAAAGAGATTAGAACCTAGAATCCGACACACCTGGAAGATAAGAAACCTTCCCAAACAGGCATAAACAATGGGTGCAATTAAAGGTTTAAGACACTCATCTCAAATACAATTTCCAGACAATTAAAGGATTATAGGTGACAGCTATTCAGAACTTGGTAAACAAAACCATATTCACAATAAATGACAGCCATACATTACAACAAAATTAATAACTACTAAGGCAACTGATTTTTATTTAAGTCAGTAATTATATCTTTGAGGTCAATCTTAAACATGTTACAGATACAAGGGTCTAAATGAAAAAGGCCACGACTAACATTGAAATTACAATGAAAAGTAAGTTGTATTAAAGCAGATTCTAAAAGATTTCGTGATAAGACATCCTCTTGACCTTGCAATTACTGAACTATCAATCCAAATTTATTCGGTGGTTGTTTTCACTTAAATGAATGAATAATTGCATTAGATTTTTGCCCAGTTTTTACAGAATATTTATGCTGGCTTAGCCTTACTTCTAAGCCTTTGCTAGACTGTCCGAGATAAAATGAGGGACAATCCATACATGGAATTTTATATATTATGTTGTTGCTTTCTCTGGGGCCATTTTTTATTAGCATTCCTTTTAGTGTGTTATTATAAGAAAAAACATGGTTGACATTAAAAGCTTTAACAATGATTTAATGGTTTCAAATCCGTTAAAATAATGGCACGAGAATGTTCTTAGAATTTTCTTTCTGCGTGTTACTTACAGTATAAACTTTTTGTGGGCTTTATTATAACAAATGTCTAATATATGTGAAGGATAGCATAAATCTTTCCCTATTTTTCTTATGTATTCAATTTCTTGATCCAAATATTGTGGACTGACAATTCGCAATGCTCGTAAAAACATAGAGGAAAAAATTGATATTTTTATGTTAAGATGGTGGCCTGAGAAGAAATGAACATAAGTTAAGTGTTAGGGTCGGTTTCCTATAAATACTGAATTTACATTGAAATGCTTCTTAGACGTTTTGATACATAAAGAACCATTTCAATGTAAATTCAGTATTTATATATACATAATTATATATATATATATATATATATATATATATATATATATATATATATATATATATATATATGTATATATATATATATATATATATATATATCTATATATATATATATATATATATATATATATATATATATATATATATATATATATATATATATATATATATATAATCAGGGGGTAAGGGCGAACTCAGCGCACATCACATTCTCATCCAGATCAAGGGCAGAATTCAGAAGCAGAAAACACAGTATCCATTTATTCCAAGCTTTCGTGATTCATAATCACATCATCAGGGATATCTACAACAATAAAATACAATATATCAATATAAAATTAAAAGAGCTATATACAAAACTTTAATTTTAAAAGCGGACGAAGGAAACTGATAAAAACGAAATAAAAAGTAGAAAATTTGTTAAGAGCAGAAAACATACGTGAACAAAGACGCACCTTAGAAAACAAAATAGTAAAATTCCCAAAAACACATACTTAAATACAGACACACTTAAAAAAAAAAATTGCTAATAATAAATGAATAAAATACTGGAGGTAACCTACCATTACGAGGATAAAGACGCACTAAGAACAAAAAACACTACGAAAAAAATTTTTTGAGAGAGGCAAAGAGTTAAGAAAGATACAAGGGAACAGCTTTGGTTTGTTTGGCAGTTCAGAGAAGGAACTCGTTGTTTTAATATTTAATGTTTCGAGGATAAGTAGTTCTTGGTTGGGTTGGTTTTTTGTATAACCAATGATCTTAAATCTTCATAGATGATTTCAGTTTTGCATTTAATTGTATGGCCACGTATATTAGAGGATTCTGGATTTGTCAATCGACATTCCAGTTCTATAACTTATTCCTCTATGGGAATCGGCCCGCCCCCCCCCCCCTCACCCTGAGAAGCCGCCTGGTGGATCCAATATATTTTCCCAAATTACATTTAGGACAGTTGTACTCGTAGACAAACACCGACGACATCAAAGGCGGTAGCCGATCCTTGAATCTGAAAAGAGAGCCAATATTTTTAGGGTTCTTGGGTATTAATTTTATATTGATGGCCCCAATGTATTTTTGGACGGTTTTCAAGAAATCCCTTCGAAATTTATCTTCATATAAGAAAGAAATGTTGCATAGAATGGGAGTTTAGGAATGTCAAAACACTTTGGCCTATTGGAGAATCTCTATTTAGAAGTTTTTTGAGAATCGTGTGAAAAACATGGGTAGGGAAACAATTATGGTAAAGTATTGTTGTAAGAAGACAATTTCTGGTGAAAGAGGTTCCAGTCCGATGTTAAAGATAATGCACGATGTATAAGAGTGTAGATAGAGTTCAGTTTAAAATTGATAAAACAAAAGCTATAAAAATTAGACCCCAGACCAGTAAAAGTTTTCTTTCTGAATATAGATGTGTTAAACTTGTCATTACCTTTGGTTACGAGTATATCTAAAAATGCTAGCTTGGATTCGTGTTCTTTTTCTATTGTGAAAGTGATGTTGTGATGAGAGGAATTACAAAATTCTAAGAAGCGTTTCAGCATCGTGGTCTTGTTTTTAACAGAATAAAAAGTGTCATCAACATATCTAGCATAGAATAGGGGGCGATAGGCTAAGGGGCACTCATCGAGTATTCGCTCCTCCAGGGAGCACATGAAGATGTTTGGCGAACGTAGGTCCGAGAGGAGAACCCATGGCCATGCCCTCTATTTGTCTGAAAAGCACACCATTAAAAATAAAAGCCGTGTCCAGCACGGCCAGTTCTAAAAACATCTTAAAAAGGGAGCGGCTAAAACTATGATACAATGAATCGGAGGTGGGAAAAAAGTTTGTCCAAAAAATTATATCTATCGTTTCTCTAACCGGTATATTAGTGAATAACGACTCCACATCGAAGCTTGCCATGAAAAGGTCCGAATCTTGTGGAAGAATGCGTTGTTTAAACTGTTTCAGAGTTAGATACAGTATACTTATTAGTGGTCAGGGGCTCCCAATAGGGGAACAAGAAATTTAGCCAATTTGTAATTTGGAGTTCTAAAAGAGGCCAAGATAGGGCGAAGGGGGACGTTGGGTTTGTGGACTTGGGTAGAACCGTACAAAATTCCAAAAAGAGGAACCTGTAACAAAAAGATCATGGTATGTGTTCTCGTTAATGATGTTCTCATTCTTAAGGCTACGGAGAAATCTATTGATCTTGTCTTCCATTCTAAAGATGATTTGATAATTAGGGAGACCAATTTTCTTCAAATTTAGTAGGGTCATTTAAGATTTGGGTCATTTGTTGACGTATTCCGATTTGTCTAAGATGACAGTTCCCTCCCCTTATCAGGCTTCGTAATAATCAAATCATCACGCTTGGACAGAGTTTTGAGGGTTCATAATCATTCTTATTAAAAAAGGGGGGCCCAATGTGTTTTTAGTTTAGAAAAAGCGTTACGTGATAGAACCATCAATTCATTTTGTAAACGACTGAGATCAGTCACAAATTCAGATTTTTTAGGCGGTGGAATAATGTTTCAAGGGGCAAGTAGAACTGGCAGAACGTAGGTTTGTAATTAGGCAGACAAAATTCTAATCCGAAAGACAAAAGGAATTCCTCACGTTTAGATAAAAAATACTTAGAAAAATTATAAACAGTTTTTGTTGTAGCCATGAAATCTAGGTAAGTTAATTCCAAGATTAGACAGTTTTTTATGATGCCTTCTCTGTATAAAAATCAACGAAACTCTGAATACTTTTGTTAAAAAGCCTAGTAAACACAATTCTATCCAAGAACGAGAAGGAGTCCAACACTTCATTACGAAAGTCATTAGCAGCCCTATTAAGTCGTTCGTAAGCTTTCTGTTTACAAATAATTTCGTGGTGTAATAGGTACTTAGTGGTGTCAAGGTAAAATTGGGAATTATATAAGGAGCTTTTATACATTCTAAACCTTACAAAATTGGGAACAACATTATTTATCTGGCAGTACTGTAGAAAATCCACATCCAGGCTTACTTTCTCCTTTTTTCGGTAAAGTTTTTCAAGTTTACGACACTTATGAAGAAGTAATGGGCCCCCCCCCATATCTTGTTCGAACGAATTGCTGGAAGTTGAGGTAACTGTTGAAAACGGAGACGAAGAAATGAAGAGCATACGAAATAAACAAAGTTAAGCTCCATTGTACTGTAGATACTCCGGTAAGAGGGCCATCAAACAATCAGGGGGTTAAGGGGCGAACTCAGCGCACATCACATTCTCATCCAGATCAAGGGCAGGAATTCAGAAGCAGAAAACAACAGTATCCATTTATTCCAAGCTTTCGTGATTCATAATCACATCATCAGGGATATCTACAACAATAAAATACAATATATCAATATAAAATTAAAAGAGCTATATACAAAACTTTCATTTTTAAAAGCGACGAAGGAAACGATGATAAAAACGAAATAAAAAGTAAAATTGTTAAGAGCAGAAAACATACGTGAACAAAGACGCACTTAGAAACAAAATAGTAAAATTCAAAACACATACTTAAATACAGACACACTTAAAAAAAAAAAATTGCTAATAATAAATGAATAAAATACTGGAGGTTAACCTACCATTACAGAGGATAAAGACGCAC
>NC_087207.1:82445761-82448261 GCF_015104395.2 Macrobrachium nipponense
CACTCAGTTGTTTCTATCAAAAACTACCGCTCCACCAACCACCGCTTTCTCTCTCTCTCTCTCTCTCTCTCTCTCTCTCTCTCTCTCTCTCTCTCTCTCTCTCTCTCCTCTCTAACTGAAGAGTTTGGCAACACAGAAAATCCAATCCTTCACAATCTTCCCCCCTTTGCCACAAATACTTCAAACAAAAACACCAACTTACAACCACTTACCCTGGCCTTTTTCATCATCCAGTCGTATTCAGGAACAGGACCTCTGCTTCGAGTAATGGGGCCTTCATATATTATCTGAACTATCTCCTCCACGTCGCCATCATCTCCTGCACTACCACCCTTGCTACGTGTCCATCTACACCACATTCAGTACATTTGGCACTTTTCTCGCTACATATCCTAGCATAATGCCCATCCTTACCACAACTCCCACAAATCACATTTGCACGACTTCCCCGACATACACTGGCTACATGCCCAGTCTTACCACACTGATAACACCCCACCCTTTTCCTTTCTTACACTCACCTAACAAGATAGTCCCATTCCACCACACCCAAAACATGCATCACCTACATTCATTTTTCTTATGCCCCACCTTTCCACACCTGAAACACTTCTCCTCACGACTACCACTAGCCGATCTACCTCTTTGCGCACTATTGCTCCGATCCCTCCAAAACTGCTTTTCCCTCACTGTCATTCCCACATTACTCATTCCGACACTCCTATCTACCACACTATCGACCATCCTCATTGGACCCCTCAAAACTACATCCCTAAAACTTCCGAACTCTGGCACCTTTTCATCCACTCCAGTGTTTTTATAACTCACATCGCCTTTACTCTCTTCCGTAAACCTATGTAACTCATAGGTTTACTCATCCACCTCCCTTTTTCCTTCCTTTTCAAATTCACAAACTCACGCACATTCTTTGGGACCATAGCCAAAAACTTCTTCATAAACTCTTTATTCTCACTTATCCCTTCATCCCCATACTTCTTCCTTGCTAATGTTTTCAAATGACTTACATACATAGATACAGACTCTCCCACATTCATTGCTGCTTCATCAAACTTATTTTTCATTTCATACGCTTACCCTGTTCAATTATTCTACATTGCACATGTTCATGGGACTCGACATCCCCCATCCCCCCACTCATAATCACCCTATACATACTTAACAAAAATTCTGTCAAATACTCCCCCAACTCTCAAGCCCACACTCTCTTATGTCACCATACTTGGCCTGACAGTACCTCTCATATTCTTTGAAAATATCACATATATCTCTCCTAACATACTCATCATATTTTTCACACCGGGGTACCTCTTTAATATACACTGTCTTATACACTTCCTCAATTCCACTCTCACTACCATCTTCACTACTTAATTCCTTCTTAGCTACCTCTTCCTCATTAGAATGAAAATAATCTAGTTCTACGCTTATATTCTTATCCTTGATCAAACTCTTCTTTTTTTTTTTCTTACTCACTTCCACCCACTCTTGATCACTCTTACTCTCATCCTGAACCTTTGTCTTTTCACTCTTCACATCACTCTTACCTCTTTCTTTCATCCTTCATTTCACCTTTCCGTTCCTCCTTACCATGATTGCCACCTTTACCACTACTACCAACAACTTCAAAATCACCACTTACCTTAGTCTTTTCTTTCCATGCTACCCCTTTACTCGAAGCAGAAGGACCTCCTCCAACAGCACCTTCACCTACAAACACCTTCATCATTTCTCTTACCTGTTCCATCATAACCTCCATTCGCTTACCCATCCGCTCTTCCATTCGCTCTTCATTCTCTCTCATTTTCAACTCAACATTCTCTTCCTTCTCCACAACTCCCTTTCGCATCTCAATATTCTCACTTTTCAACTTCTCATTCTCTCTCACTAAGTGCACTTCCCGTTCCCGGTATAACCGCAATTCCTCCTCGTATCTCTGTAACTGTTCCTCCATTTCCCCCTTATCTCAAACCTAATCCTAACCTCTAATCTGCCACTGCCTTCTGTCGAAGAGTCTGGTTCCCTGTCCCACATTGACTGTCCCTGTTTGGGCGCCAAAATAATGTGGCAGGATGCACTAAAGCAACCCCCACACCCTTGATCCCCCTTACAGACAATAGTCTCCTCACTATACAACTTCCTACTTATGTTATCTGTAACCAGATTCTTGGATAAAAGGATATTTAAACTACTCAAATACCTTAATACTACATTTCCTAACATATAACACTTAAAAACCAATAACCAAGCAAACCCACAACCTAAAATAAACGACTCAACCCAAGATTATATGACACATATATAAGCGGCCTTATAGGTGAATAGTGCCGCCAGCACTCCAACTATGGCACTTGAGCCACAGTACCATGGCCAACGGTACTTCCACATCAACCATATTATCTGCAGTCACTATCCGTCCGAATTCGTTCCAGTCATCAACTTCAGGAATATCATTCCTCCAAGAACAATTCTATTCTCAATT
>NC_087207.1:82458261-82485761 GCF_015104395.2 Macrobrachium nipponense
CCTTTTATTCAGTTATTACTCTGCTGACTTTCCCATTTATCCAAGTATTACTTTGCTAACTGTTCTTTTTATCCAGGTAATACTGTAGTAACTATCCCATTGAACCTTGTATTACTATGCTGACTGTCCCAGTTATCCAGGGATTTCTCTATTGACTATCCCCTTTACCCAGGTATTACTGTGCTTGCTGTCCCTTTTATCCAGACATTACTGTGGTGACTGTGTCCCTTCCATCCAGGTATCATTGTACTGACTGTCCCATTTAACCAGGTATTACTTTGTTGTCTGCGTTACTGTTCTGGCTGTACATTTTATCCACATATTACTGAGGTGACTGCCCTTTTATCCAGATTTTGCTATGGTGACTCACACTTTTATCCAGGTATTACTCTGCTGACTGTGCCTTTTATCCAGGTGGTATTACTGTGATGACTGTCCCATTTATCCATGTTTTGCAATACTTTCCGTCCCTTATACCCAAGAATTACTGTTCTGGCTATCCTATTTATCCTGGTATTACTGCGGTGACTGTCCACTTTATCCAGGTGTTACTGTGCTGACTTTCCCCTTTATCCAGTTTTTCTGTGGTGACTGTCCATTTCATGCATATATAACTGTAGTAACACATCCCCTGATAAACCTAAATACACCTCCAGCCAACCATAAAACCTTAAACCCATACCCACTAAACCTAAGCAAACAACCCCACTAAACCTAAACACAAACATTGATTCAATTAATAACCCTTTAGTGTCCGTATAACGAAGGATTTTAAGTAAAGGCATGAATATCTCAGAACTTATTGGTTTAGGTGCACTTTATGATAAGAAAACGAAAAATCACCATTTCATCATTTCCTTCATTGTTTTTAATGTGTTCCCAAAATGGGAACGCTGGACACTTCGGGGGTACAATTTCGGTATAATAAATAAAAATGAATCTTTTTACAAAAAAAAATTATTATCTTAGTGTAAATCTTATTGTATAACATTAGTTTAAAGACATTGCTCCATTATTATTAATTACTTTGGTGTTTATTTGATTCTTTGAGAAGCAATAGAACTTGTACCGAAAGTTTTTGCTATAAATTATGCTTGACAAATTAGTTTGTTGTGTGGTTATGTACATATGTATGGTTGAAAATAGCTGAGTTCTGTTGTCCATACCCAACTGACCGTTTATGTTGTATTAATCTCTGTGGAAGTGATTTTCCTGTCAAACCGATGTAAGATTGGTCACAGTCCAGGCATGGGATTTCATAAACGCTTGTGTCTTTGGGGGATGTCTTTTGTTGGACGTTAATCAGGGATTTGGCTAAAGTATTTGGGTAAGTAAATACAAAAGGGTTAGATTTTCCAAGAATCTGGGTCACCGTCTCAATCCTGTCCAGGTGTGGAATTTTTATTTTATTGTTGGGTGTCAGTGATCTTGTCTTGTGAATACCTTAAAGACGAGAGCTGCTTATGAATTAGTTCAAATTCTTTTCCCAGGAAATGTGGGGTACAAATTCGTAAGGCTCTTAAGAATAGGTTACTGGCTACGTCTATCTTGATAGAAATATTGTGATAGCTAAAGTAGTGAATGTATGAAAGTGAGAACGTTGGTTTTTTTGTATATGGTAAATTTGTATTCAGTTGTGTCTCCAATTATTAAAACATCAAGAAAAGAAATTTTGTTGTCTGTTTCCCAATCAACTTTAAATTTGATGCTGGGCACTAATGCATTTAATTTTGAAAGGAATTAAATGAATTTGCCCAATCTATTATCCCAAATGTTAGAATATCATCTTCATATCTCATCCACAGTACGTTTTTTAGCTTTTATTGTATTACTCTAGTTCCAAAGTATTCCATGTATATATTGGCTAAAACACGACTTTTAGCACTACCCATACTACACCCGAATTTTTGCTTATAGAATGATTCCCCGAATGAAAATACGCTATTAGATACACATAATCCAACTAACGTTATTATTTTGTCAAGCACCAATGGGAAATGATTTGAAAAGAGGGCTAATTTTACTCTCAAAAACTGAAGAACGTTTTTTGTCAGTTTGTCATAAGTGTTTGTGTCGCCAAGGAGTTTGTTGATTTTGTCGAGGTAGAAGTCTTTGTCCATGATTACGATTTTACCGTCTTTGTCGGATCTACTTTATGACAACATCTAACTTCTACCTCGACAAAATCAACCAACTCCTTAGCGACACAAACAATTATGACAAACTGACAAACAATCCCCTCCAAAATTTCCCCTCAGAGTCTTTTCGGAAAGTAAGATTAATTGGCCAAAACAAAAAGAGCATTAGACTATTAGAAAAATTTAAAGTAATTAATCGAAAACTACAATACTTTTATGGCCTTCCCAAAACTCACAACGACAATCTTCCATTCAGACCCATTTTCAGGCACTTTTTCTACCAGTCACATGATAATTTTAGAAGGTTTTTGTCACTCATTCAGAGAAGCACAACATGAAACTTTTAAGCCTTGACATACATTCCCTATTCACAAAAGTATCAGTTCAGGACGTTCTTCAGTTTATGAGAGAAATATCAGCCCCCTGTTCAGATCATTTCCCACTGGCGCTTGACAAAATAATAAAGTTAATTGAATTATGTGTATCTAATAACATTTTCATTCGGGGAATCATTCTATAAGCAAATTTGGGTGTGGTATGGGTAGTGTCATGGTAATAACTCTATAGCCAAAAAAAAACATATATTAAAGGAAAGGCAAATGTATCTTCTTCGAGTAGGTCTGCAGCAAGGAGGCATTCCCGCACGTGTTTGAGGCATCTGTTCTCATGATTGTTCGAGAGTACTTAGGTTTGTTGTGGAACTCCAGCATGCGCCCGTTGCTAGAAACGCCATATATGTAACATTTTGTTTAGACCCTTCTAAAACGTTCCTGTCGAGGGACGAGGACGTTCGCTGGTTAAGTCCGCCCTTTTCAACCCTACCCCGAGATCCACAGACACACACACACACACACACACACACACACACACACACACACACACACACACACACACACACACATATATATATATATATATATATATATATATATATATATATAGATATATGATAGATATATATATTATATAGATATATATAATATATATATATATATATATATAGATATATATCGATATATATACTATATATATATATCATATATATATATATATATATATAAGATATTATATATAACATCATATATATATATGATATATATCTATATATATATATATATATATATATATATATATTATATACATATATAGATATATATATATATATATATATATATATATATATATATATATATATATATATATATATATATATATATATATAACCCTAGGAAGTAGAAGAATCAGATCAACAGAGATAAGAGAAGAAGAAAGAGACGAAGGATAAGAGAGGAAAAGGACGCATGAGAGAGAGTGTGAACGGAAACAAGTAAAGTAAGCAGTTCGTAGTCGGAGAGAGAGAGAGAGCCCGACGTCGAGTAACCCTATCAGAGAAGAAACGTCCTGCAAGTGGTTTTGAGGAGTAACCTGCCCGTCAATTTTCATGACTAAGTCATTCCTTCCTGCAATACGAAGATAAGAAGCTGTCTGAAGTTTCTACTGACCCCTTCTGCGAAGCCCTCGCTTCAAACTCTTCTCAACAGCTGCAAAACTGGCCAGCATGTATTTCATTACCGTACTGTTTCCCCTTTTAACATACTGTCACATTTAGTTTTGCTATGTAAATAGAGGACCACCATTCTGCATTTATCTTTGTTAATAAGCTTGTAAATAAACTTCTGTCCTGTTTGAGTTTCTCTCTATATTCATATCCTGAGTTTCAATTATTGGTGTTGAATCCTTTATTGTAATGAAGAACCAGAGCGGATCTCGGTCTGTAACAATTGGCGACCTTGGCCAGTATATTCGGCACCGTAACAGATTGAAACAGGGAGAATATAGAAAGAACCAGAATGAATGAGATGGTGAAAGAGTTTATTGAGTCTGCTAAGCTTCTGGGTTTAGAGGGGAATGATCTACATGAGTATGTTGAGAGGAAAGGAAGAGAAAAGTATGAGAGAGATGAAAGAGCAGCAAGAAAGAGAGAAAGAACGTAAGCATGAGTTGGAAATCTCTCGGTGAAGGCAAAGTACTCTTAACAGTCAGACAGTAGAGAACAAAAATGGAGCTGATGGTTTAGGTATAAGTGCAGTTTTGAAATTAGTACCAAAGTTTGATGAGGAAGATGTAACAAAATATTTCATTATTTTGAAAAGATAATGGAAAGAGTAGGTTCTCCTAAAGAAATATGGACTCTATATTTACAGTCAGTTTTGTGTATAGTTGCATGTCTAAGGAGGAATGTGATGATTATGATATTGTGAAAGAAACTTCTTAGGACATACAGGTTAGTACCAGAAGGGTACCATAAGAAATTTAGAAGTTTGAGAAGGGATGAGAATATTACGTGTGTAGAATATGGTAAGAAGTTAGAAAGGCTGTTTTGTGATTGGTTAACTTCCACTAAAGTTGATGATTTTGATGGTCTGAAGAACTTAGTATTGTTAGAAAACCATTCTGCATTTATCTTCGTTAATAAGCTTGTAAATAAACTTATGTTCTGTTTGAGTTGCTTTCTATATTCGTATCCCGAGTTTCAATTGTTGGTGTTGAATACTTTTTTTTTATTATAATGAAGAACCTCAGTGGATAATGGTCTGCAACAGTAGTCAGTAGTCTTTTAGGTCCTGTTTTAGCCATTCTGTACATGGCCTACTTTGAAACTACAGCGATAAATACAATAAAACCCAAGAACATGCTGTGGATTAGATATGTAGATGATATTCTAACATTTTGGGATAATGAATTCCTTACCAAATTAAACGCATTAGTGCCCAGCATCAAATTTAAAGTTGAATGGAAAACAGACAACAAAATTCCTTTTCTTGATGTTTTAATAATTAGAGACATGACAGAATACATATTTACCATATACAGAAAACCAACATTCTCACTTTCACACATTCACTACTTTGGCTATCACGACATATCTATTAAGATAGCCATAGCCAGCAACCTATTCTTAAGAGCCTTATGAATTTGTACCCCACATTTCCTGGGAAAAGAATTTGAACTAATTCATAAGCAGCTTTGGTCTTTAAGGTATCCTGACCATATAATTGAGAAAGCAATTAACAAAGCAAACGTAATTTTCTATCAACCCCCTCAAGACAAAACCAGAGAGACATCCAACAATAAAATAAAAATTCCACACCTGGACAGGATTAAGACGGTGACCCACAATCTCGGAAAATCTAACCCTTTTGCATTTACTTACCTAAATGCCTTAGACAAATCCCTGATTAACGTCCAACAAAAGACATCCTCCAAGGACACAGGCATTTGCAAAATCCCATGCCTGGACTGTGACCAATCTTACATCAGTTTTACAGGAAAATCACTTCCCCAGAGATTAATACAACATGAAAAGTCAGTTAGGTATGGAAAACAGAACTCTATTTTCATCCATATAAATGAACATAACCACAGAATAAACTGGAATTAGTCAAGTATAATTTATAGCAGCAACTCTCGGTACAAGAGTTAGATGATAGAATCGGCCTTGATTAAACAGAGACAGGTAATGAACATTTCATGGGATTCAGATGCCATTGATAAAGTTTTCCTTCAACCAAAGCTTAAGAGGATTAAAGAAGGATTATCAGTGGGAATGACCTAAATTGGCTTAAGTGGATGGACCTCTTGGTATAAATACCACCTTTTCTGTAACTTTTTTCATTCATCTACCTTAATAGAGAGACAGCAGTCTCTGAAATATAGTATTTTCTCTATATATTGTCGTTTTCATGGGCTCCTTTTATTACACACACATACAAACACACGCACACACACATATATACATATATACTATTCCTTGTTACATGTATGAATATTTATGTGCATAAACAATTTCAGAAAGTCTATAATGAAATGAATAGTGCAGTAGATATTCTCTGGTCTGTAGTTAAAAATGTTATTTAATGAGACAAGTGCCTCTTACTAAAAAACAATTTTGATCACTGTATAATTCGCAAGATAAGTATTCTAAAATTATCAAAAAGCATTGTATTCTCTTTCCTTTCACTTCTTGTATGAATTTCACAGCATATGAACCACACGGATTTCTTGACTTGAAGTATAAGTTAAGAAACTGATGCAGAGTGACGTGGGTAAAAGGAAAGAAAATATTTCTGAAGGGAAAATCGAAGCCTTTGATTGATGCTTCCCGCAAGGATCGCATCAAAGGGACTCTTTTCCCTGACAGAAGTTTGAGACCGTGTGAAAGATTTGTCGGTTTTTCAAAGATTCATCTTCCTTGGAAGATTTTTAAATCATAGTCAGACGTTATTCAGTTCCATTCGTGGAGAATTTGAACTAATTTTAATCCTTTTCAGCATGGAATTGTTTTAAACTTCTGTTTCATCTGTTCCATACTCCTGACAATATAACACCTGGTCTGTCTTAATTTTGCTCTCATCTTTTTTTTTTCTCTCTCTGTTTCTTCACATTTTTTTTAATGTTTACGTATATAAGATGTATTACCAACAAGCATATACATGGAGCATGCATTGTACGTACAAGATCTGCATGTCGGAAGGTTTTTAAATTAGTCTACTGGAGAAATTAAAGCAGTAGAATCAGTGACGATGCTAAACCCGCAGAAATTTGTAAAACGAAACATATAAATAAAAAGAAATTATCGTAGATAATTCCAATTGTATATTTCGTCTGTTTGTATGACCTTATGGGTTTATTGTACCAGTCAGTTACGTCTTTCCAATATAAGCTTGAAAGAATGGAGAGAAAAATAACTTGTAAATGAATTAATGTAAAATAATAGGCGAACCTTTAGAAGCAGCTTTGCGAACCATGAGAGCATATTGTTGGAGTAGAACAGGCAGATTCACTCGCTAAGAGAAAAAAAAGAAACACAGCTTGCTCCTTGTTGATTCCATCTCGAAAATAATTGGCATAATATGAGAGGGGAAGTACATTTACGGGCCTACTGCAGCCAACAGTGATGATGAGAATGTCACTCGTGGTAAGGGGCTTGATATCCTAGAGCTAACCAAAAAATACCATAATTTCCATGGTATGAGAACACAACCTCTTAAGCTATAACGCTTGTAGTTAGTGTCTAGTATTTTCTTTTATTTGAGGGAGGGGGGCTGGGAGGCGGAAAGGAAGGGGCTGCAAAGTACTTAAATTTCCGAAATTTTATACTAATGTTCAAGCCCAAGCAGCCAAATAACATTCACAGTGCAAATCTTTTTCAAAAGGAAAAAGATTTGTTTCTATGACATCCAATGGAAGAGCAAAAAAACAATATGGAAAAATTACTGATGCATTGTCACAAGACTATTTGACATTAGCAAGTGGTTTTGTTCAAAAAGAGGTCATTTTCTTGCAGATTAAACCCCAATCTTGAGGGGATTCTTGATTTATCTTCATGCAAGTTGAATTTTTAATGAGATAATGACATAGGTATATGCAAAAACTTGTACTGAAATAGATACATATAGGTTCTTACAAAAAACCAATTGCTAAAAGTAACATGATGTAAAGGAAAGCCTTCTTCATTGTTTGTCAATTACTGTTACAGAATGGCTCAGAACGTTCATTAATGATATAATGGCCGTCAATCTTTGAGATGACAACTTGACGTCAGCTACTTCTCCAAAATATTCCTCAATGTATACTCAGTTGACAAGATAAAGTTTGAAAGCAAAATTATGATGAAGATGAAATAAGGAATTTTGGACCTGGTAGTTATAATTTTCTTTTATCTATATATTTTACGTTCGCTTCTTTATTATACGTCTTTCAGTGTTCCTCTTGCTTTGCTGTTATCTTTTCTCTTCCTCAACTTTTTTAATTTATCATATAGTATATATATATATATATATATATATATATATATATATATATATAATGTGTTTATTTTGAGAGGAATTCAATTAAAATTTCCCCACCTATTATCCCAAAATGTTACAATATCATCCACATATCTCATACACAGCATGTTTTTGGGTTTTATTGCATTTATTACTGTAGTTTCAAAGTATGCCATGTACAGATTGGCTAAAACAGGACTTAAAGGACTGCACCCGAATTTTTACTTGTAGAATGATTCCCGAATGAAAATACGTTATTAGATGCACATAATTCAACTAACTTTATTATTTTGTCAAGCGCCAATGGGAAATGATCTGAATAGGGGGATAATTTTTCCCTTAAAAACTGAAGAACATCCTGTACTGGTACTTTTGTGAATAGGAAGTCTACGTCAAGGCTTAAAAGTTTTATGTTGTGAAGTGGTATATGTGCTTCTCTGAATTTGTGACAAAAATCTTCCAAATTTTTAATGTGACTGGGAGAAAAGTGCCTAAAAAGGGGGAAAGGAGGCCAGCTAACCATTTAGAAATTTTGTAATTGAAAGCTCCGGCACATGAAACGATGGGTCTGAATGGAAGATTGTCTTTGTGAGTTTTGGGAAGGCATCAAAAGGTAGGGTAGGGTAATTTAGGATTAATTACTTTAAATTTCTCTAATAGTTCAATACTCTTTTTGTGTTGGCCAATTGATCTTCCTTTCCGAAAAAAATTCTTGGGACCCTCCAACCATTGCGAGTGCTTCTTGATAGGAAATGTTGCAAAGAATTATTTTCAAGGCTTTCTTCTTACTAATTCTAGCCAAGGAGCTTGTTGAGTCACACTAAGTTACTATATGAAACCCTAACAATGATGAGCAAATTTGTTCTCCAAGTTATCGTGAAATAGAATGTATGCTAATGTACTGAAGGCTGTCTTTAACCCCGCCCCCCCCCCCCCCTCTGCGACGTTTGGAGGATCTTTGCCTGATCGTTTTCTATCACTCCTTCAGGTTTAGACCAGGAGCAAAATCTCATAGGGGCCTTATTTAAGGAGTTCGCTCAACCCATACTTCAGAAAAAGTCTATCACCACAGGGTGTCAGTATGGACTCACTAGGTCACTGCTAGGTAGGTAGTTGTCTCATATTGTGGTATCACTTTGTTTCTGTAAGGGCATTTTTGATCCGGTATGAAATGACGCAAAATCAAAATTGTAAAGGTTAGGTGAGATTGAAACTATCATATCTCTACTTCCACATGTGGTAAATGAAACATTCAAGGATCTATATGTTGCTGATCTATAGTTCTAATAGACTATTAGCATTTTAAAGATGTAATAAAGGTATTTAACACTCACATTAAGATCACACTGTGAAAGAGTATAGGAAAATTAAATTTGCGATATCTTTTTTTAACACTATTTTTATCGAATCTAAAATGTTCTTTATCGCCTTCATTATTTGTACCAGAGGGGAACCCTTTCTAATAACACTCTTTTTCTGTTTTTATTTAGTTGGATTCCTGTTTATGTCTAATGTAAAGGAACTTGACAAGACCCATCCTCGTGTGATGAGTTCATGAAAGGGAACCATACAACCAGTCATTCAGGTCAGCCATTTACTCAAGTGTCTACTGACGTGGTCATTGAACAGTCAATCAATTTGGACTCCATGAAGAGAGTCCCCTTCTCCACCCACAGAGGCCAGATGTTCCATTAGAAGAATGGAGTTGCTATGGGTTTCTTCTTGGGTGTCCTCTTCACCAACTTCAGCATGGAAACTGTGGAAGAAAGAGTCTTCGCCCAGATACAGCCATCATAAATACACACACTATTTTAATGATACTTTCATGCAAGCCAATGATGAGGATAAGGTTGAAGCCCTTCGCCACTTGTTTCAATAATGCAGCATGCTAAACTATACTGTCAAGTTTAGCACCAATGATCAGCTCCCCTTCATAAACATCCTTGTTACCAAGTCTGAAGATGGCCTTGGAATGTGGGTTAATGGAGACAGCGAGTGATCCAGAAGGATAAAGACCACAACACTTAGGGCTTTCATAACAAAGGCCTTCTCCCACTGCTCGACTTAGCAGAATATTTACCAGGAAATGGACAGAGCTTCTCAGATGCTTGTAAATAATGGGGATTCCAACTAATTTATTATCCAAGTGTTACGGATCATGATCCGCTCAGGTTTGTTATTACAATAAACAAAAAGGGTTGAGCACCAACAATTGAAACTTGGGATACAAATATAGAAAGAAAATCAAACAGAACAGAAATTCATTTACAAGCTTATTCACAAAGTTAAATGCAGAATGGTTTCTTCTATCTACATAACAAAATTGAATATGTCTATATGTGAAAAGGGGGAAACAGTACAGTAGTAAAATACTTGCTGGCCAGGCTTACAGCTGTTGAGATCAGTGCTCGAAGCAAGGGCTTCACAAAGGGTACAGTAGAAACTTAGGATGGCTACTTATCTTCGTATTGTAGGAGGAAATGACTTAGTCTTGAAACTTGAAGGGCAGGTTACTTCTCAATCCACTTGCAGGACACTTCTTCACGAAAAGGGTTGCTCGTTGTCACGACTTCTTCCTCTCCAACTACAAACTTTACATTTTATTTGCGTTTCCACTCTCTTGTGCATCATCTTCCTGTCTTATCCTTCATCTCTTCCTTCTTCTCCTATCTCTGATGATCTGATCCCCTCTTCTCTGACGATCTCATCTCTTCACTTCCTCAGAGTCCTATATATATACATCGATCCTGGGGTGAGGCTGAAAAGGGCAGAGCATACCAGCGAACGTCACCGTACCTCAGCAGGAACTTTTAAGATTGCTCTCAACGAAATGTTACATAATATTCAAAGCGCAGAGCTTCTAACGACAGCTGCATGCTGGAGTTCCACAAAACAACAGAGTATGCTCAAACAGATGTCCCAAACATGTGCGGGAAGACTCCTTGCTGCAGACCTACTTGAAGGAGATACATTTTCATTTATTTTGATATATGTTTTTTCACTATAAAGCAATTACCATGACACCAAGAAATCCATACGGCCTTAGAGAAATGGTAAAACAATTGTGACAGCCCACAACCTGGCCCACAGGAGATTATCAAGATTTTTTACAAGTCCTTCATGTACTCCCAGTATCAGGAAGAAGAGGACTCCATGAGAACATCATGGAGTACATTAACCTGACTGTGGAGGGCAAGAACATCGATTTTATAATATACTATAAGAACAACCGAACAAGAGACATTACTATGAGAAAAAACTCCTATCCACCAACACAAGACTCTCTCAAACAGAAAAATGTGGTCGACCACTTCAAGTGCCTCACACGCGTATGTCCCGGCGACTACATCAGTATGACCACCATGCATCTGGCAAAGAGAATCTTGTACCACACCTAGGAGAGCGCTTTAAAAAAATGCGCCCTAACAAGCCACACTGAAGCCATCTCCTGTGACAGTATTATTCAAAATATATGAATAAATAGGAGGGTTCCGGATGCACATTGTCTGTGCCTGCTAGAGACGCTCCTTATTCAGGAAACAGATACCATCAATGAACACCATCCAAGAGGCTTTCCTACTAACAATAAGGTAAGAGGGAATATCCAAAATGCAGAAAATATCACTTTGTTGCAGCAAAGTAGCACCCCAATGCTAGACAGTATGACCGATGATGAAAATTCTGATGAATAAACTCAAAATAATACAGCTGTTGGCCAATCAAAATTTCGTTATCAGTGACGTCACACAACCCCAAAGATCCCCCAGGCTGAAGCAACTCAACCCTTGAGTCTAGAGACTAGCATGATAAAGGACAGCTCCACACATGCCACAGTCCCTCACCCATCTCCTGTCTAAGATGATGTCTGGATGTGCCAGATGAAATGCTGCAACAAAATTCAATTTGACCAGCTCTTGAACTTATAAGCTTACAAGTTCCTCGACTTATAATACAAAACTCTACCAGGTTCACACGGTATATTTCACTTACCATTAAAAAATAAATACTGAAATTTGTCCTGTCATTTAGGTAACAATGAAAAAGCTGCTACACGGAAAAATAGACAAGAACTTCTACAAGATCAATGCCGCTGAAGCTGCAATAACCGTCAACAAGACATTATTATTATTATTATTATTATTATTATTATTATTATTATTATTATTATTATGTTGTGCCCTTTTTAGGTAGAGTGTTCCAAGTTTCAGTTACGATCACTTACCTGCTTCTTGTTTCTTGATTATTCGTTCTGCAGTCTGGTTCTATGTTTAACTTTATGTATCTTCTTAATGTTAGTTCTAGATAAGTAATCTTAGTTGGCTTAGTCTCCCAGGAGAAGTTTGAATGTGACGAACAGCCGAGTTTTTTTCTTTGCTGTGGTACAGAATACAAATAATTACAACTACAAAGCTTATAAATATATTTATGGACCTGGCAACATTTCTACTTCTTTATTGAACAACGGCTGCCGGTTATCTCTGGCTTCTTCTGTCTTTCTCAAATTCAGCCACCCTCGGTTCGAACTCGGCACCACCTCCTTAGGCAGTGTAGGATCTTGTTCTCCGCCCAACTGGATTCTTGATTTGTGGAGCGGTCTTTGCTTATATTTTCCCCATCCCTTTTAGATGGGGTTAACATGTTAATTCCTCCTTTTCCAGACAGAGTCAATAATTTAACATGTTAATACCACCTCCTGGAGGTGGAGCTGCAGTGTCCATAGAAGCTGAGTAAGTCTGGTGCGAGGTCACAGGTCGGAGATTTTATGATGGTCTTTAAGATTTTAATTGCGATGGTGATATGGTTTCAACATCCTGTGACTTAGGTTTTGTTGATCAAATTCTGGCTCACACACCAAAGCTCAATTATCTCTCTCTCTTCCTCTTTCTCTTTTTCGTTATTTGCACTGTACATAATCTGATAATTCTCTTTCTCTTTCTCATTATTTTCATTGTACTTTGATTACTCTCTCTCTCTCTCTGCTTTTACGCTACCCTAGCTACTATTATTTCTTATAGCTATCATTACATCACTCCTACACCTACCAAACATTGTTTTCAATGTTTAATATATATCATCATCATGGCTATCACTTGATTCGAGTATGAATGCTCTGGGATATCGTTACTGATGGGTTCTTATGTGGCTAATGAGACCAATTCTCGAGCAACATGCTCTGTCACAATTGGGGCATGTGTTGTTAGGTGCGAGTGGAGGCTGTGGATGGAGCTGACGAGCTCGTCTCGCAGCTCTGTGGTTCTCCAGATGCTGCTTTCAGTTCTCTACTTAATTTCTAATTGCATCTTTCACTTTAACTCTCCAAGCAGATCGCCCCACTTCATCGGTCTCCCATGTTTTATAGTTAACAACACATAGTTTTAAGTTGTCTTTTAAGCTGTCTTTGAATCTCTTCCTTGGTTTGCCAACATTTCGAGTCCCGTCACTTAGCTCTGAGTAAGCTGCCTAGGAAGGCGGCTGTCTGCCATTCTGACAACATGCCCTGCCCATATCAACTGGCTTTTTTTTTATAATGGCCTCAATACTGAGGCAGTCAGCCTCTTCAAGAACACTTACATTAGTGCTGATGTCTTCCCAAGTTATTCTCAAGATGTTTCGCAAGGACAGCTGATGGAATTTTTCAAGGGCTTTAACATGGCGTCAGAAAGTTGTCCAGGTTTCGTAACCAAAAAGAAGGGTAGGTAGGACTATTGCCAGATATACCTTTATTTTGGTGTTAACATGCAAGTATATGATCATCAAAAATTTTCTTGCATAGTTTTCCAAAACCTGAGTCAGCACATCTTAGGCGATATTGAACTTCTATAGGCATTTGAAGATAGACGGCGCCGCCCAGGTATGGGAAGCGGTCTACATTTGTTTCTAGAGCTTCTCCATTAATTTCTACAGTAGGTGGAACTCTCGTGGCTTCAGTTTGGGGTGGCTGAAATAATACCTGGGTTTTCTGAGGTTTGGATGGAATGCCCAAGACGAGAGTAATGCATTTGCAAATGCATTCAGTATAATTTGTAGATTCATATATATATATATATATATATATATATATATATATATATATATATATATATATATATATATATATATATATATATATATTAGGGCTGTGCCTTTGTATAATAAGGTGCCCTGTGAGGTTATGTTAGACTTGCGATAATTTATAATTTTATTTTACGCCAAGTCGGTTGGTTATGACTTCCATACTCTTGGAGTGCCTTGGGGTTTGATGATAACTTACGAAGTCAATAGCTTCTTTGGTTATGACGACGGAGATGTGTTAAACTCATGATGATAGTTATAAGTTCATAAGTTCATTCGATCTCTTTCTGATGTAAGGTTCTAGTAGAAAACACTGAGTAAAAAATACATCTATTCTTCTGAGATTACAAGATGAAATTGTACAAGTCTGCCAATGATGATAGGCTGATTGAATTCTACATTGATGAAGCTCAAATAAAAATGGACAGGTCTTCTAATGATTGATGGCTTTTTTTTTTTTTTTTTTTTTTTTTGATAGCTTCTCCTCTACAATCTGGTTTACAAATCATAAAGGAAGCAGACGTAGCTCGAATGTACGAACATACACACAGATGACATAGATTACAAATCACGTAGGCCGTTTGAATTATAGGTCACGGTGTTTGCCTCAAGCAAGACGCTTGGGCTATAGTTTACAAACAAAGGAATGACCACAGATGACGGCACTAGACACTGACTGATTACAGGCGCGTCATCTTAACCTACTTTATTGTATAACGTCATCTTAGCAATGACTTATCTTATCTGGTCTGATCACATTCCTGCAAGCACACTGGTTGACCTCTTGGGTCACTGGCGTTTTAATTTAAAATGATAGTTTTTTAGATTTTTTATATATATGGAATAAACATTCCATCATATTATGTAACACTTACATAAATGCTCGGTCGGCTACAAAACCAACCACTGAATATTAACTCAAGCTTGACTTGCATTTGACTTATAGGAGTGTGATACAGGCACTATAGTGAATATATATAGATATATAGAAAATACTTATAAGTAAAAAAAAATCATGGTGTACACAAATACAGATTCAAGTAATAAGATATAAGACATATGCATATGATGATATTCGTAAATAATAGTGATCACGTGATATATACTGATACACTTTTTCACTTCATCTCATTAAGATACATATGCTACAGAAAATACTAATGTACTCTGATAATTGCATAAAATAAAAGAAAATTAACATGATAAAAATCATATACTGATAAATCATATATGAAGTGATAAAAATCATATAGTAATGATTTAGTAACTGAATTTATTAATTTTTATGCCAACTGCAGTTATCGGGTAAGATAAAAGGTAACAGATTGATTATAGGCTACCTGGTTTATTTATACATATGTATATGGATTCATATAATTATGATCAATATATGTGCACTTAATACAAACTGATTAACATAAATGACTAATCTAAGTGATTAATCTGGGTGCACTTTAAATAGATTCCTGGTACGTACACGCACAGATATGTTTAGATTCTGTAATTTATAATAATTTATATATAGGATAAATGATACTTTATATATAGGATACATGACCGAGGTTATACCCACTGCACAACTTTTTGTCCATTACACAGTTCCAGACAACCACCTATAGCCAAATGAAATGGCCAATTCCAAATGGTTAAAAACAAGGGGAAATTGCCTGGGCAGGGTCCGACGTTCTATTTTGCGCCCATACTTGTCCTCTGCATCCTATGCCATACGAATACGTTCACGATGAATAAAATCATCCCCAGCACGAGTCCCTCGCCAGCAAACGTAGAGTTGAATATCCTCTTGGTCGTAATTGTCGGAAGTATGTCCCCTTGTAGTCGATTGCGATTGCGACAGCCACCAGAGCTTTCCGCATTAAAACGAGATTAACGACGGGATACGGGTGTCAGTTGAAGAAGTCCATGAAATAAGCTTGTTCACCTATGATGGTGCTTATTCCCTTCACTGCAGTCGTCCGCAGCGACGAACGGGTTTTTGAAGTTGTAGACGATCTGTCCGGGCATGCGATGTGAATCTCTCGTACTGCAGGGTACTGTAACCAGGTTCCGTTAATCAGCCTGTAAGTGAAATTATACTTGTCACAAGGGCAAAGTAAATTCAGACAACTTCCAAATACGTGAGGGAGAAAGCCATTAAGAACCAGACTTAACCCACATGAATTCGCTGATATTTTATGGAATTCAAAAGAGTCAGCTGTACAAACTTTTTTATCCATGGCATTATAACAATGAGTGAACCTATCCAGGTCTCTGATGACCATAAAGATATCCATATAAACAGATATCAATACGAATCCCAAAGAAAATTCAATATTACTGGTAGTAAGTTACTAGACAAAGAAGTCTGAAACAGAGCTATTTGTAAGATTGCCAGGCAACATAAGAGTCAAAGAGAATATTAATCATGATTCTGTAATTCTCTTGCATCCTCTGAGGTTAATTTTTAGGCATGAGATGCTACGAAAGAACCCACTATGTAACTAATTTTTTATATAAACTTTGAGTTTTTTTTCAAGAAAATGTTACATTTTCCCATGAATTATGATTTACTTGAATTTGTAATAGGCTATTTTGCAAGTAAATTTTTCATACCCATGACCTGATACTTCATAGTGTCCATTTACCAATGTCATAAGCTGATTTATTGACTAATTGTCTATGAGGTTCAGGAAAAATTTATTCATTTTGATGTTATAGAAATTCTGTTTGCTTATTTTGTTCATTAATTTTAAAACGATTGCAATTCCTTAACTAAAGTTGCATTGCACACACACATAAGAATAGGTTACGGCTATGTATGTCCCCGTGGCCTATGAACCACATGTAAAGTTCATGAGCTAAGCTTTCCTCTCTCCAGCCAACCTGCTTTGCAAGCACGAGACGACACACAACTACAGATGAAGCCTGTGCAAGCAGATTATTGAGGTTAAAAGGAACAATGATGATTCGGCAAACGTGCCAGGCACCTTTCTCTATTTGCGGATGACCTGGTTGGCTTGGTTTCCCTCATGCGCGTTGTTCGTTTGTTGGATGATTCGAGTCCTCGAAGGTCCGATGCCGCAGAAGTGTCTGGTTTGTTTCTTGAAGAGCTGGAAACGCTCAATTAACGATGATGTTTTCTTGAATGATTCTAATGAGAGACATCTCGAAGCTTGTGTTGCCGTAGGAAGCAGACACGTCAGGTTTGTTTCTTGAAGATATGCACTGCTGAAGTCGCTCACTAAACGATGATACTAAGTTGCTTGAAGAATCTCTTGCTTTCGTCGTCGTTGACTTCTGATATGATACATTATTCATTATTCTGGTTATTCTTCGGAAGACGTTGAAGAGTTCTTATTGTAGCTGCCACCAATTTTAGGGCTGTTGCCTTTGTATAATAAGGTGCCCTGTGAGGTTATGTTAGACTTGCGATAATTTTACGCCAAGTCGGTTGGTTATGACTTCCATACTCATTGGAGTGTCTTGGGGTTTGATGATAACTTACGAAGTCAACAGCTTCTTTGGTTATGACGACGGAGATGTGTTAAACTCATGATGATAGTATAAGTTCATTCGATCTCTTTCTGATGTGAGGTTCTAGTAGAAAACACTGAGTACAAAAATACATCTATTCTTCTGAGATTACAAGATGAAATTGTACAAGTCTGCCAATGATGATGGCTGATTGAATTCTACATGATGAAGCTCAGATAAAAATTGGCAGATCTTCTAATGATGATGGCTTGATCGCTTCCCCTCTGACCAATCTGGTTTACAAATCATAAAGGAAGCAGACAGTAGCTCGAACGTACGAACATAAACACAGATGACATAGATTACAAATCACGTAGGCCGTTTGAATTATAGGTCACGGTGTTTGCCTCAAGCAAGACGCTTGGGCTATAGTTCACAAACAAATGAATGACCACAGGTGACGGCACTAGACACTGACTGATTACAGCACGTTATCTTAGCCTACTTTATTGTATACGTCATCTTAGCATACTTATCGTATCTGGTCTGATTACATTCCTGCAAGCACACTGGTTGACCTCTTGGGTCACTGGTTTTAATTAATCATAGTTTTAGTTTTTTATATATATGGAATAACATTTCATATTTTATTATGTAACACTTATATATATATATATATATAATATATATATATATATATATATATATATATATATATATATATATATATATATTATATATATATAATGCAAGTTCTCAAGTTCCAGAAATTACTAGCTGAGAGATTTTAAACTCATCTATTGCAAATGTGTAAATTCTTATAAGGCACACGTTTGTTGAAATGGTATTCAGTGAAAATGTGGGGTTCATAGTATAAGTGATTTTTTGTATAACTAACTTACATGATGTTGCAAAAGACTTTATATTCTTAAATTTCAGTTGGTTGGTGACATTAGGACAAGTGACTGTGGCTATAACAGTATAATGAAAATATAAATATGTCTTCATTCACTATAGTTGCCACAAATGACTTATTAAATGACTGTGTACACACATCCTTTTCTTGGTTTTGTTTTAAAATCTACTCTTGGATAGAGATGATCATTGGTAGTCTTATATAAGTTATCACTATCACATATATACCCTTTTTCCTTCAAAATTACACATTCATTGACTTGTTCGTCAGTTAAAAAGGCTAACATTAATCCATGATCTTCCAATGCAAAATGAGTACTAAGGCCCTTTTTATTAATCTGATTTTCAATATCCACAGGAAAGGGATATACAGAAACTAGTACATTTCAAATTTTTGTATTGAAAGGTAGAACTAAAATAATTCTGTGATGGATTACTTTGGCACTTATCAAATTATCGTACATAAAAATATCTTCTACTTAAGGTGTGCAATGCTTATTGGAATCTTCGCAATAGGCAAATCCATTCTGTTTATTTCTTCTTCTTTCATGGAGAATACTGCTTCTTTGCTATTTATGTAGAAAAATGCGGATGAACCTTCATTTTCCATACCAGCTATTTCTTATTTTTCTCTCCTATCCTCTTGATTTAATTATTTTCTTTCTTCTGTGTAAGGGTTAATTGTCACTGGCTTGAAGAGTTATGTGAATTTGGGAAGCTGTTACTTACTTCTATTACTTCCTTATTGGTTCCCTTATTATTGAACCAGCAGCTTTTAGTTTAATGCCCAACCTTTTTTTGCAAATTGCACAGCTGCTAGGCTTTCTGCACTCATTAGTGGAATGATTTGAATACCCACAATTTTCACATGGCTGCCTTTGGTCTTGCTCCTTGAGTTGAATAGTTTCCATGACTTAAATTATTTGTGTTTGAAGATTGACCAGGATTATATATCATGGATGGACCATTCCTTGAATAATTATGTCTTCCTTTCTGGTTAGGATTCCATTTTCTGTTATATTTCCCTTAAATAGGAGTGGATCTATTCTCTGCTTGTTTGGCATTATTATTCTTTCTATTTGAATGGTTATCATTTCTGCCTTTCATTTTGTTGTTCTACTACCCCTACAAATTCCTTGGGAAAATCTATTTCTGCCTTCTGGTTTTTTTTTTTTTTTTAATGTTTAAAGGCTATTATTCTTGGGATCAATTTTAATTTTTCGAAAGGCCTTCCTTTCCTTTTCTGCTAGAGCATTATATATGGTTCCATGCGCCAAGTAGTTTAAGACGTATCTTACATTAACTAAAACCGTTTCAGCATCGCCAAACTGTGTCTTATCTCCAATTGATGTATGTGGACTTCAAGTCTTCTATTATTTTGCCTATGACATTTTCAACATTTGCGTAGAGCTCTACCAGGGATTCATATTAGGGTTTTAGGAATTTGGTAATATTATATAATGTATCTTCTTTACTCACGGGTTCCAAGAGCATCAAAAAATTGTTTTGAATTCCCCATATTTAGTTAATATGCTGAAACTACCAGTATTCAAAGTTTTATGTGCATCACCGTGTTCTGAACTAACGAGAAGCAAGGCTTCATTAATTTTGGCTCTTTCATCTGTTATTCCCCCTGAAGAGATGTGGCTGTCATCATCAGCTAACCAATGATTAACTGCATATGATTCTAGCTTACTTTTGTCTGGATGGGAAACTTCATCTTGTCCACAGAAACGTGTGCCTTGTGTTATTACAGCTGCCTGATTCATTCTTCGGTTTCGAAACGTGTTAGGATTATTAGTAATTATATTGTTAGGTATTATTAGCACTGTTATGATTATTGTTATTTGAGTAATTATTATGGTTAGTATTCCCCTGAATTACCAAGGTTTGTGAAATTGGAACTGGGATTCTACTGCGTCTGTCTGGTGTTGGTCTTAAATTGTATGAGTTATCTCTAACACTGGCAAGTAATTCGTTAATGGCTTTATGCATTCCCCCCTCCCCCCACAAAAAAAAAATATTCCACACTGCTACACATCATTACACAATAGCATAAAAAATCATATGTGAAATTGGGCACAAAAGTATCACCAGCAATTAGTCTCACAAAATGATACACAACACAATATTCAAAGAAAAATTGTATGTATGGTTCACTATGCACAACAGTACCAAAAAAAAGAAAATATATCTTGCACTGTTAATTCAAAGGGGTATAATTAGTATATATATATAAAGAAAATTCGTTAATTTGAACTGAAAGTACACAACCTGTTAAAAGAATTATTCAAATAAATGGGACACAAATACATAAGTATACAAAATCATATATATCACCAACCGAGTGTAAAAAAAAATATTAAGAGTCCCTAGCTATCAAACATAAAAGAAATAATCTTTATACCCTTATTGAGAGAGAATTTAAATAAGTTTTATATTTTCTAATAGAAAGAATACGTAATCTTTTCACACACTCTTATAGAGAGAGAATAAAAAAAATTCAGCTCCAGTGTACTTACGTATGTTATTGTCGTTTTTTTTGCTTTGATTCCGATATCACTTTCTTCGTTGTAGAATTCACCTGTTGTGTGTAAAAATCAATCTTGACTGGCGCAGTTTTCTCGTTTCGTTGTTCGGCAAAGATTCGTCCTTGCAGAATATTCTTCAGTAACGTTGAATCTTTGACGGGAATGTGTTTTCGTTCATCTGCAATACACTCGTCCGCTTTTAATAGAAATCTGGTTGTTCTTGTCGACTACTGCAGTTCCACGTCTCGACTCGATGATGTTATGTCTGCGTCGTGCACTTATTATGACTTCATTTCATAACACGCTACGTCTCTTTGTTACTCTTCGAGGGGGAAAACAAAACTGTTCTCGCTGTGGTAGAAAGTCTATGGTTGCACCTTTCGTTTACGTATTCAAGCAGGATTTCATCGATCACTATTATTCTTCGCCGTCGTTATTAATTTTAAGTTCTGTTTGTCGATTGCTATCACTGATGTAAATCGAAATGTGTATTTATTTAACTATCTTCACTGCACCTTACGTCTCATGGATCTACAATCGCAGGTACCAATTTATGAGGTGCATTTTTGTAGGTAGAGTGTTCGAGTTATGTTCGCTTACCTGCTTCTTGCTTCTTGATTGTTCGTTCTGCAGTCTGGTTCTATGTTTAACTTTACGCATCTTCTTAATGTTAGTTATGGATTAGTAATCTTAGTTGGCTTAGTCTCTCAGGAGAAGTTTGAATTAGACGAACGGCAGAGTTTCTTTCTTTACTCTGGTAAAGAATGCAACAAGTTTACAACTACAAGGCTTATAAATCTATTTTTGGACCCTGGCAATATTTCTACTTCTTTACTGAACAACGGCTGCCGGTCATCTCTGGCCTCTTCTGTCGTTCTCAAATTCAGCCACCCTCGGTTCGAATTCTGCACCACCTCCTTAGGTGGTGTAGGATCTTGTTCTCCGCCCAACTGGATTCTTGATTCGTAGAGCGGTCTTTGCTTATCTTTTCCCCCATACCCTTTTAGGTGGGGTTAGCATGTTAATTCCTCCTTTTCCAGGCGGAGTCAATAATTTAACATGTTAGTAGCCACCTCCTGGAGGTGGAGCTGTAGTCTCGATAGAAGCTGAGTAAGTCTGGTGCGAGGTCAGAGGTCAGAGATTTTATGAAGGTCTTTAAAATTTTAATTGCAATGGTGTTATGGTTCAACTTCCTGTGACTAAGGTTTTGTTGATCAAATTCTGGCTCACACACCAAAGCTCACTTCTCTCTCTCTCTCTCTTCCTCTTTCTCTTTCTCGTTATTTTCACTGTACATACTCTGATTATTCTCTCTCTTTGTTTTTAAGCTACCCTATCTACTATTATTTCGTATAGCTATCATAACAATTATATATATATAGATTATATATATATATATATATATATATATATATATATATATATATATATATATCATCCAGTATATATATATATATATATATATCTATATATATATATATATATATATATATATATATATATATATATATATATATATATATATATATATATATATATCCATGTGTATATATATATAGATATATATATATATATATATGCATATGGTATATATGTATGTATATATATATATATATATATATATATATATATATATATATATATATATATATGTATATATATACATATACATATATATATACATATATATATATATATCTATATATATATGATATATATATATATATATATATATATGATATGTATATATGTTTTGGACTGTAAAGTATCTTTATTCAGTCCAAAACATGTAAAAACTGAATATATTATTTTGTTGCTTATATTTATCTACAACTTTTTTCATTATGAAAGCATCAAGTTTAAATAAACCAAGACTAAATTTAGAACATTTTTTCTATTATTTGACTTGATAAAACAAGATTCAGTGATAATCCTTTTAACTGTGTCATTACATGGGACTAAGATCTATATATATATATATATATATATATATATATATATATATATATATATATATATATATATATATATATATATATATTGTTTATCTACTTATTATAATTATTCTTAATATATTCTATTCACTAAATTATACTCAAAACTTAATTTAGTGAATAGAATATATTAAGAATAATTATAATAAGTAGATAAACAATAAATTATGAAAATAATCTTACAAACTGATTCAACCACAAGAGGCTTAGTAGACTGTCTCTTCAGGCCATACAAGGTCCAGAGACCGTACTTCAAACAGGGGCGTGCAATCTACAGGTACTCAGCGATTCAGGATCGTCTTAAATAGCTATAAAACATCTCATACCTGTAGAAAGCCGCCCTACTTGTCTCCACGAGTTCCAAGAACTCACTGACGCTGATGCAGAGGTCAACCGGGCCAAGCTGCAATGCCTGGAGGCAACCCAAAATACCACGGGAACACCGAGGGTGGTAGCCTCCGAGAATCGGGACGTCAACGGATCTCGCACGCCACACACTGCACCGTTCACAGTAGATACGGGCCAACTCGTTCAGAATCCTTCCGACGAACGAGGGAAGGGGCGTGGTTGATGAATGCCGCGGGTGACAAACACCAGCGACCACACACAAGGCAGCGAAGGAATAAAGATGCCGTGATCCAAAATCTCCGTACAAAATTGTTGAAGTGACCATAAATAAGTGGCGAAAGCGTCAGGATGTGAGGAGGAACTCGAACTAACCCTGTCACGAATCACCACCCTTACGATCAAGCCTTCCACTCGAGTCAACACAGCTCATAGGAGAGAAAACAACGATCGTTAATAAGGCACTTCAGTGGTTCACTAATACCCGGGGGAGAAGGTGGTAAACATAGCAAAACTGCGAAGTCATATGACTCCCTTACAGAGTTCATCAAACTAAGAAAAGCTTAAATATACAAAAAAACGACACTAGCTTAATAATAAACTTAAAACTAGAAAAAGATCAAAAGGCTGGAAAAGTATTAACAACTCATAATTAAATTATAATGAATTTACTTTAATCTAATAGTATGTATACATACATATATATATATATATATATATATATATATATATATATATATACATATACATATATACATATATACAATATATATATATATATATATATATATATATATATACAATATATATATATATATATATATATATATATATATATATATATGTGTGTGTGTGTGTGTGTGTGTGTGTCTATATACATATATACATATATATATATATATATATATATATATATATATATATATATATATATATATATATATATATATATATATATCTTAGTCCCATGTAATGACACAGTTAAAAGGAATATCACTGAATCTTGTTTTATCAAGTCAAATAATAGAAATGTTCTAAATTTAAGTCTTGGTTTATTTAACTGATGCTTTCATAATGAAAAAAGTGTAGATAAATATAAGCAATCAAATTAATATATTCAGTTTTTACATGTTTTGGACTGTAAAGATACTTTGTAATTTCGGTTAGGGTCAGAATCTGTTTAAGTTTGTGACCGTGTGATATCCGATAATCCTGGATTATCCCTTTTAATTTTTTACCCTTTTGATAATTAACCATCTGGTATTTTCCTGATCTTCTTTGTATCTGAGACCTCCTCTCCAATTATACTTTAGTAGCTCCTTGACGATGTCTGAGTAAAGACGAAAGCGCTTGGATTTCTGACTATCATTTTCCCGTGATATTCGCTTATTTATGAAGTCACGTGCATCTACTGCGATTTTTTAAGCATATATATATGAATATATATATATATATATATATATATATCATATATATATATATATATATATATTATATATGTATATATATATATATATATATATATATATATATATATATATGTATGTATATATATATATATATATATATATATATATATATATATATATATATATATATATATATATATATATATATATATAACAACTGTCTCAAACTCCCACAGGAGTAGTACACTACCCCTCGGCACTCTGGGATGGGAATGCCACACACACCCTCAAAGCATAAATAAGACAAAATTGTCGTTAGCTAAAACGTTAAACTATTAAATCACCAGAGGGTGGAAAACGATCTAACAGACTAAAACAATATTTAACATCCAATATATAACCAATAACAGAAATCAAAATATAATTAAATGACAACAAGATAATACCTCCTCTCCCGATAGAAATTTTTTTTAACAAAATAAATTTAATTACATTAAAATTAATATCTTAAATTCAAATAAACGTAAAAACGTGAAATTATCACTTCCTGACACAATAACAGTCAATCAGAAATAACAGAAATAAAAGGTTCCACACAAATCAGCAAAAAAAATTAAAATCTCATCAAGAATAATGCAATTATAAAACATGGCACGAAAAAAATGTGCGGGGGTGGGTGGACCGGTGGTAAAGAAACAAGGATGCAGCTTACAATAAAGGCACTAAAATTTACAAAATATCATGAATATACAATGGAGAATCTACAAAACAGAAAACCTCCAAAACCAACTCCAAACAAATTTTCAACGCAAGAGCTTCAAGGCTCTCACAAATGTATATAATTAATAGCTATACTACTCTGATCCGAATTCCACATATCTGTTCATAGGCCATAACTACTTTGAATATACTCAATGCTCTTTCACTTTGTTTCACATTGTAAAAATGTTCAGCGAATAATAGTCTTGTTTACACCACCATGACGACACACACTAGATCACTATGAAAGTGCCTTACTGAATACATACACCTACATTGGACAGCTCAGAGAAAACCAACACAGATTTCCCCTGCGCAATTCCAACACACAAAAATTTTGTGAAGCGTAATTATGCTGAAAACATAGAATGCCTGGATTAGTAGCTATCATTTAATATAGGAAACCCTCAGATTAGTACCATGATCACGAAATGAATCACTTAACCGTGTTGTACTATGTGACCATGTTGTACTATGTCCCATTGACCATCAAATACCAACATCCTTGTCTACCATTCATTTCGGTAGCATAAAAGTTACGATATTAACAATCTTTATCCCAATACGCATTATAACACATGAACCAACCTTCATTAAAACTAACATTTCCACAAAATTCGAACAACGAGTATCATCTTCTACCTTCACATATAACCCTAACTCATTATTAAACCTTTCTTAATTGTATAGTCCTAGGCATTTACACAACTCCTGTAAAGAAAAATTACGATTAATACATATTCATTATACGCTCAGTTATTTCTTTAAATACAAACCTAAGCACCTTCTTCAACAGGACACACATCATAACTAGAACTATACAGATATTACCCGCATAGCCCTCTACACGAACCCTACTCAACGCTGCAAGAGAGCTCAACGTTGTCTTTTCTTGTGACGTGAGTGAACTCCAGGTTTCACTCCTGCAGTATGAGACTCCAACGCATCAGACGTTGGTTTTTATTTTTGTATCTGTTGATGAAGGTCAATGGATTATGGTCCATCATAATAATTATAGGAGTTCCTGTGGAAGACAGATAGATAGAAAAATTATTAATAGCCAAGATTACCGCAAGTACTTCCTTCTCGATGCTTCATTGAGTGGTCGTTAATTTCTTCGAAAAGAACGCGACCTTGGTGAGAAACGCCTTGCTCGTCGTTCTGTAATAAGACCATTCTGACACCTACATCACTTGTGTCAGTGGCAAGCGAAAAAGGGAGGTTGAAATTCGGATCCATTAGAATGGGAAAGCTGAGGAGTATCCCCCTCAAACTCTCAAACGCCTTCTGCATTTCCCTCGTCCAAATAAAAGCTGCCTTTTTTTTCAATAGGTTTGCCAGTGGATCAGCGATTTATCCTACCACCTAAGAATTTCCTGACATCCCTCCAACACTTAAGAGCAGAAATCTTTTCAACAGCCTCCACATTTGTTTATTTAGGGGCAACTTTACCATCTCCCACTACACGACCTTCACTTTTGCAAATTCACTTTTTTTTAAATCAACCACCAAACCAACTTTCTTCAATACCTAAAACAAGGTCTTAATACGCTTCAAATGTGTGTCCTAATCTTTTTTTACAGAAACAAGTCGTTCTTTGGGGAAGGCCCATTAGTCAATATTTACATTCTTAAAAACTTTGTTCAAGATTTTGATTTTAAGACAAGCTCTGTTTTTCCTCTGCCTGTTGCTGCCCCCTCTTCTGCTCTCCTCCCTCAGACAGGATACAGCACAAGGAACGTGACGTCCAGCAATGTTGCAGTCACGCCGCCAGGGGAACACCATGTACATCATCACAGCCCACAAGACGTTCCAGCAGAATAGGAAACAGGAATTCGAACATCAACAACGGAATTACCTAGTTGGGCTGTTGAGCGATTCGTTCATTTGTGTTCTTCTTTGTAGAATTGTCCTGTTCAGAAGCTTACTTCTATGAATTTTTAAAGTCATAATGTTCACTTGACTGAAGATTAACCTAGTACAAAGTTCGAAAGCTTTTAATATTCATTAAAGACCTACAACCATTGTCTTCATTTTCGACACGGAAACGGTGCCC
>NC_087207.1:82490761-82530761 GCF_015104395.2 Macrobrachium nipponense
CCTTTTTCTTCAAAGGTCTTCTGTATTTTAAGTATGTCTGGTTTCTTTGAAGGATTATTTGGTTTAATTTCATTCCTGGTTCGAGTCCTGTTTTCTCGCTGTTGGAGAGGATTTTAGATGAAAGATGAAGTACATTATTGCTAATTTTAGCCAAGGAAAGGTGTACAGTCTTATATTAAACACGTTGATTGCTGCTTTTTTCCAAAAATGTCAAAGGAGATAAGGAGATAACGAACTGCATATCACCAGAGCAGATAAGGAGAACACGATAGTCATCTGAGACAAACACACTTATGTGGATAAATGAAGAACATATTTAGCGACCAAGATACCTATGAACAACTAACAACCAATTCCGTAGAGAGAGACAACGCAGAATTTCATAGGAGCCTCGGGAATATTCTTAGAGGTAATCAACACCTCATCAGCAAGTTCAAGCATTCCATTGCTAAACTGCCTTACTTATACAGAACAGTAAAGACCCACAAAGATGGTTATCCCATGTGAACCTATCATCAGCACAATAGGCAGTGTACAATATTGTGTTTCTAAGTTTCTCATAGATTTGTTAAAACCACTTATAGGAAATATATCTAACTCCATATTTCTATTGCAGTTGAATTTGTAAATGTAGTTCAAAATGTACAGATTATCCAAAATTGTCATTTAATTAGTTTTGATGTACAAAGTTTATTCACCTGTGTACAGTTTTAGATCTGCTTGAATTTTTAAATATGGAACTAAATGAATATGTTTTTTCCATACCTGTTTCAGACATTTTGAAAATTAATTAGACTTTGTGTAATAGATACAAGTTTTGTTTTTAATGATAGCTATTATAAGCTGAAATTTGGAATGCAAATGGTCATCTGTTTTGTCTCCTGTGCTGTATAACATATACATGGAATTCTATGAAACTCGAATTGCCAACAGCGTATTGCAAGATGATTTTTATTGGGTTAGATACGTAGGATGACAGTTTGGAGTGTAAACCACGATGCTGATAAATTTCTATCTGATCTTTAATTCCTTAGTACCATCAATAAAATTCACCATGGAGAAAGAAACAAATAACTCCATAAATTTTCTAGAAACTAATGTATTATGAACAAATAATGGCCTAAAATTCAAAATTCACAAAAAACTACAAATAACAACCTAATGAATCAATGCAAAATTGACTCATACACGCAATGTTAAGTACAAGACAGTTATTTGCACCAGCCCCAAACAAGAAGAAGGCTTGGTCTACAAAATACCTTGCGAATATGGAAAGTTCTACCTGGGACAAACAGGAAGATACCGATAAGAGAATTTCCAGCATCGATATTGGGTAAGAACAAATTCTCCAAACAGTGCTGTTAATTTACATGTACATGTACAGAGACATTATTGCAAGGAAAAAGATATAATTGTAAGAAGTTTGTTAAAAAACAGCTTACACGTGTTTTAACAAACAAAAGAGCTTCATTATCAGTCAGGGCATGTATAAATTGGACCCTTTATTCCTTCATATTGTTTCCCAACAGTACAAATTCAGAGAAAGGTTTAAATGACCAATCACCAAATCGTTGAATAGTTCCCTCTTTTAACTTGTTTGATTTGAATTGCTAATTTGACCATTTGGTTATGACCTAAACAGCCTAATCTTTACTTTGACAATTGTTATGTTCATTTTATTTTTTCAAGTGGGAAAGTGTTTATGGAGTTTTGTATATGCTTATTCTGTTTAGTTAAAATAAAGCCTTTGAAGAGTCCTTGTGGAAGAAGAAATTATCGAGCTACTAGAGTCTTTTATGCTCTTTTCTCCTGACCATTTAATTACAATTTTATTAAAGTATAAGTATCTACCGATCCATGCTGTGGGGTGGATTTTTCCTATTCTTAAAAGCTCTGGGGCCCTTGCTGGTGACCTGAATTAGCAGATTAACAGTAGAAGTAAATATATCCCCTGTAAATTTAACTCTTATAGTTTCCTTACGATTTTCCCTTGAATTTTATCGATGGGCTTACATCTTTCGAATCGCCCCACGGCTTCGTCAAACTGACCTCTCGAAGGAAGTGAGGTAGAGGACGCCTAGGATTCCAGCAACCTTGGAGGAGCCCAAGCCCTCCGTACTAGTGCCCTGTGCAAGTGCCCTATTCTTTTAGAGAACTCCAGGCCATTCCCCATCCAGAGGAGAGTGCCCGGTTCTGCCACTTCAACTTCCTTCTTCCCCTTTTGTGACTTTTCTATTTTTTACCTTACATATCTTCTTCTTTGTAATTTCCTTCCTTCTTTATCATCACTCTTAGGCACCCTTTTCTATTTATGCTCTGCTTAGGCAGCGCCTATTTGACAGCAGATCTAGCATTGAAAATTTAATAAGTCATTGATAATTACTATGATAGCATCCGCGAGCTTCTAGCGATGCCCTTTAAGAAATCCCCAGACTTCCCACCATAAGTGCCACCTCTGGCAACATATTTATGCAAGGGGTATTAAATACACACGTATGACATAACTGAAGTTATAGTTAGCTTGGCCTACTAAGGCGATATCATTAAAGTATTGCTTCATTTTATTTTACATTAATCATTTACTTAAGTGTGTAGTTTAAGGTTAGATTAAGTAAAAGTAGTAAGATAAAGTTATATGCTTATTCAGATTTTTCAATTTGTTATTCTCCAATTCTGTAAAATAATTATGTTAAATTTATTAGCTAATCTTTGATAAAGATATGCCATCTCTACTGGGAAGGATTGTTTGGAGCAATGAACACACATTCAGGAACATGTGGATCGATTTCCAGAATGAATAGGCCCAAAGCTTCTAAGGATAGGAAAAAATCCACCTTACAGCATGGAATTGCCGATATACTTTCAACACAGACGTCTTATAAGCACGTGTGTGATACACAAAGGAGTTGGATATGAGCTTGACATAATCTTACTTTCTCAGAGATTGCTAATGAGCATTGAGCCACATCTGAATCTACTACTCTGCAGGAACGGCTCAGTGTCACTACCAAGGCAAAACTCGAGTTCTTCCCCTCAAAGCTGCCGCAGGCTATCTCTATGTTGCAGCGGTTTGATTCCACTGCCAATGCCAGAAGCAATGGAAGGGCCAATTCCACCTGGAATTCACCAGGACATACCTGACCATAGCAGAAGCTCCAACAATGGCGCAACCTCACAAACCATCCTGGAATCGATCACCCCAAATCGGTAGCCACCTCCTCCTCTTCTCCTCCATCAGCAACTAACCAGTACGAGAGTACGGACTCTGGTGACCCTTCCTTGGCTGAAGAACGTCAGGGATGGAGTCAAGGAGCATTAGGCATGGGGGCAAATACCGTTGTTCTGACTGCCGCAGCAGTCGGAGCCAATGCTATTACAGCAGCTTCTATGGACTTACCTCTTACGGCATAGACAAACTGACCTCTCGAAGGAAGAGGTAGAGTACGCCAAGGATTCCAGCAACCTTGATGGAGCCCATGGGCTCCCTCCACACTAGTGCCCTGTCACAGTGCCCTATTATTTTAGAGAATTCCAGCCATTCCCCATCCAGAGGAGAGTGCCCAATTCTGCTACTTCAACTTCCTTCTTCTTGTTTTCTTATTTTGTACCTTACATACCCTCTTGGGCACCTCTTTCTATTTATGCTCTGTTTAGGCAGTGCCAATTTCCTGCAGATCTGGCATTGGAAATTTAATATGTCACTGAGAATTACTAAGATGGTATCTGCGAGCTTCTAGCTATGCCCTTTAGGAAGTCCCCAGACTTCCCACCATAAGTGCCACCTCTGGCACCATATTTATGTAAGGGGTATTAAATACACATGTATGACAAAACTGAAGTTATAGTTAGCTCGGCCTACTAAGGCGATATTACTAAAGCATTGCTTCGTTTTTTTTACCTTAATCATTTACTTAAGTGTGTAATCAATTAGTCCCCCACGATCTATTATTAGTGTTTTTTTATTCTCAACCGAGATCCATTATTTATTTCTATCTTTATTTTTACTGGTTGTATCTACCTATCTGGCAACACAGGCTTGATTTGTAATACATAACCACAGAATCCATAACACACCTGTGGACGCGCTTTTGTAATGCCCCCTCAGGGCACAAATTAACTGCATGAAATGTCTTACACTGAAATACATAGTGATCATATATGGTAGAACTAAGTTTATTACTAACTCTTGTGGAATAAGGTTAGAGTAAGTAAAAATTTAGTAATATAAAATTATCTGCTTACTTAGAATTTAAAATTTGTTATTCACTAATTTTTTAAATTGATTTTGTAGAATTTATTAGAAATCTTTGAAAATAATATTCCTGGCCAAGATAATATTTAGCATAATTTTCAATTTATTACCACTGATTTTTTTTCATCTATATTTAAGGGACTTTCCCAAGAGAGTTTTTAAATAATTGTCAATGAGTAGAATGTAAATTTTAAGGTACCCCAATGGCAAACCGATATACTTATAACTAGTGATTGTGAGTCAGTGAGAGTAAATGTTTGTGTTAAATGACCATAAAAAATTTCATTAGTTTAAGTCTTATGCGATCAGAGTCTCAGATCAGAAAGAAGAGCATTATTTCTGGCAAAAAAAAAAAAATTTTTCTCGCCACTTCAACCCATTTAGGCTTGAAATGACTCTTGAGTTGGGGAGCTATTGTAAATATATTCCTTTTTCCCATTCACTCCATCGTCAGTAAATGCACAAAAAACCTGGCTTCTCTCTATTCCATGAGTCTCTGCTTCACTTTCTCTCTGCTTCCTTCTTCTTGCATTTACAGAAAATGGCCACTAATGATCCAACCATCAATCTAAGGTAAGTGCAGGTTTCTAGTGAAGTCTTGGCATTACTTTTGCTTTACATCCCTCTGTTATTTTCCTGGTGCGAACATCCATAGTGCCTTATAGTCATTCCTCTACAGCTGTGCTCTCCTATCCTAGAAGAGACAGTGATTAAGAGCTGTGGTTTCCTTGAATATGGCTGTGTTCGTATCGCACCCAAGCTTTTCTCGTTACTCCAGCGTTTGAGTGGTAATTTATTCTTTCTTCGCCCTCCTAGGAATCTCTGAGAAAGTAAGATCTTGCTGGCACCCTGAATTAGCTGATTAACTGTACATGTAAATATACCCCCTGTAAATTCCAACCTTTAGAATTTCCTTATGATTTTCCCTTAAATTATATCTGATGCTCAGTCACCATCTTATTTTCTATTTGTGATTAACCCTTAAAACGCCGGACTGGACGGTAATTTTACGTCGAGATAAATTGTCTGTCGGGTGCCGACTGGACGTATTTTACGTCGACATACAAAAGTTTTTTTTAAAATTCGCGGGAAAAATACTTATAGGCCTACCAGCCTAAAACTTTTGAATCACGCGCCTTGGGGAATGCTGGGAGTCCACGGATCAAGGCCTTGTTTTGTTTTGAAGCGTGACCCAGGTGCGCATGCGCGATATCCCTTCTTCTCGCTCCAGCCAGCATCAGTAGCGCACCATCCGAGAGCGATCTTTCGTGAAAAGCGTGTTTTTCTGGACTTGTGCGAGACTTTGAGCATTTGTATTGCTACAAGACATTCCTAGATATGTCTCAACGACGTGTGAACCGTGAAAGGCGCGTTTTACCTGCCGGAAGGGATCGTGTAAGGCGAGTTTTGGACATGGATGCTGGCGAGGGCCAAGCACCCCAGCATGAAGGAACCCCGCGCCTCAAGGCCGTTCTGTGCGGCCACGTGTGTCTGAAAGTGTTTCGGGAAAAACATCGTATGCCTTTGGTTACCCCTAGGAAGCATGTGTGGGCGTCCTTAGGGGCATTCGTAGGCATTTGGGAGGGCCTCCAACCAAGGGACATAGACGAATATCTTTCGGAGCTTGATCGGGTAACATGTCGCAAGTCCTCATTTTGATGGCGGATGGTCATCGAGTGATGAGGACATCAGTCCCGATGAAAGTGAGGATGAATATTTGCCCCCAATGTCCGTTCGAGGCTCACATCCCGAAAGTGAGCTCGAATTCAGTGCATACGAGGGGAATCTGAGGGGGAGGGGGAGGGGGAGGGTGGGGATACGGGCTCAAGTTTTTATCGCAGAGGAACGATACAGAAAGTGAGGGCCTAAGTGAGGGGTGATGGGCCAACGGGGGGGTGGGGGGGGGGCGGTAAGTGTGCATCGTGCCCGCACCCGTGCGCGTGCGCGCGCACGGGCACGTAGAAGGTCGGCTCGTCGCGCCAGCCAAGGTGAAGGTCGTCGTCGGAGAGTGACGAGGGTGGGTGGACGGAGGACCCCACCCCCTCCCTAAACATGCCAACCCCTTCACCCGGGCAAACCCTGGGATGACCGTACCAGTACCCCTGACTGTTTTGGGATTCATCCAGCTTTTCCTGACACGGGAATTGCTGGAATACCTGGTACACGAGACGGTGGACTACGCTCGGTACTGCCGGTATGAGCTGAAGACGACCTTGTCGTATTACTGGCCGGGTTGCAAACCTCATTGACATGGCACATTTTTTGGGGCTCCACATTTATTTGGTTTTGGACACCTGCTATCGACGTCAGGCAATATTGGAAGAGAAGTTATTTTTATGTATGCCGAATGTGCCTGGCGTTATGTCCCGTGGATAATTTCCTGGCGATGGACAGGGTACTTCAACGCTTCAACCGAAGGGCCATTACCCCGGAATAACAGTGATCGCCTCATTTTAGTGCGTACAGTGTTGGATATCCGTGGAGCGGTGTAGTAATCTCGTGATTCCTGGAAAGAACCTGTCTTTGGATGAGGGGATGATGCCTTACAAAGGACGTCTTAGTATAAAATGGGTATAACCCCAAGAAGCCAAAGAAATATGGTGTGAAATTCTTTCTCATTACAGAGGCCAACACTGGATACGTTGTGGACTTTTCAGTGTATACCGGGGTATTCTCCACGCTGCGTGACACTGTATTCAACCTTGTGGGACGTTTCCGTAACCAGGGATATCACCTGTTTATGGATAATTATTATAAACTCGGTATCCCCCTTGGCCCAGGAACTGTATGAAGCAGGTGTTCACGTCAGTGGTACCTTCGGTTGGTGCGTGGGGCCCCGAATGTCCTCAAGAGGTTCGCTAGTCATCCGCAACACCTGGCAAGAGGAGAGACAGAGTGGCGGCGGAAGGGCGCTGTCTTCGTCATCTGTTGGAAGGGTGTCCGACTCGTCCCCATGATTACGACGAGTCATGAACCCTCCAAGAAGAGATCGTACAGCGGAAGGAAGACACGTCGACAGGGCCGAGTTGTGTTTGAGGAGTTTCGTACCGAGCGGCCTACTGTCATTGGGCACTACAACAGGCACATGGGAGGAGTTGATCTCTTTGATCAGCTCATCCAGTACTATCCCTTCGCCAGGAGAACCAGAAGGTGGACACAGAAGCTCCTCAAATACATCCTTCAGTTGGCCCTCCAAAATGCCTACATGCTGTACTGTGGGTACCGCGGTGACAATCTTCCGAGGTTGACCCACGTACAGTTCCTAGAGGTAGCCGGGAATGCCCTCATCAACTTCGATCCCGATGAGTGGCCTTCCATAACTGACCCCCTGCCCCGAGCTGCAGATCTGCCCCTAGAGGAAAGGGCAGATAGGAGGGCATACTTCGCTCGACCTGCCGCCGCCCCTGCTGCCGCCGCCCCTGCTGACGACGCCCCTGCTGACGACGCCCCTGCTGACGACGCCCCTGCTGACGTCGCCCCTGCTGCCGCCGCCCCTGCTGCCGCCGCCCCTGCTGACGACGCCCCTGCTGCCGCCGCCCCTGCTGACGACGCCCCTGCAGACGACGCCCCTCTTGCTGCCGGCCCCGCCATCACCGCTTCTCGTCGGGTAGTGGACCCTGCGTGTCGGCTGCAGCCAGGGGAACACATACTGGAGGCCTTAGAAGGGCGAAGGCAGAACGGTGCCGGGTGTGCCATATGAATGGCAGAAGGAGAGACACCCGGTTCTTCTGTCGTCTCTGCAAAGTTGCTCTTTGCAGGATAGGGGAGTGTGACCGAAAGTATCACAATAAGGTCATGTATTGGAGCGCGCCCCCTAAACCGACAGCGGAGGGCGGCACGGGGCCGCCGGGGTCCAATCAGCAGTAAGGGCGGCGTCGGCGTGCTCCCTCCTCCCACCTGTACCTCGTCATGTCGAGTGGAAAAAATAAAAAAATGCAAGACTCTTCAATGGAGGAGAGGAGAAAACAAGAATAGAACGAAGAAGTCAGGATTACGAGTGAGTATTCTGCATTTTATTTTTATATTTAATTTTATATTTATTACAATTTTTTATATATCTGAATGTGTGCATGATAAAATAATAATAAGACATTTCATTGTATGCGAAAAGAGAAGTGTCACCTGCATTCCTTTTATTTATGTATTGGTACCAGAATCGAAGAATGTAATATATATATTTTACGTATAAAAAAAAATTATATATATATATATATATATATATATATATATGTATATATATATATATATATATATATATATATATATATATATATATATATATATATATATATATATATTTATATATATTATATATATATATATATATATATTTATATATATATATATATATATATTATAAATATTTTTTTTGGGGGGGTAAGCAAATTACTTACAGTCTAGTAATATTCAATCATTTATCTTCATTTTAAAACATATTGCAAGTCTCTAGAACAATATCTTGATTTATGGTGAATATTTGAAAAAATAATTTTATTCCGTCCGCGCGCCGATTCTCGGCCGAAAATCTCGGGAAACGCGTAGGTCACATTCTCCTAATATTTGTGCCTTTTCATATTACGCTATTTTATAGTTTTATATATGGAAATGTGCGCAAAAACATGCACAATATAACAAAAAATATTGGAAGGTTGTAGCATTTATCATTTTTGAAATATTTGCATATAAAGTACGATAAGTACGAAAAAAACTACGATCGGTCAACTTTGACTCAACCGAAAAGGTCAAAAAACGCATTTATAACATAAAAATCTTACAGTCTAGTAATATTCAATCATTTATCTTAATTTTAAAACATATTGCAAGTCTCTAGAACAATATCTCGATTTATGGAGAATTTTGAAAAAAATATTTTTTTCCCCTCCGCGCGACGATTTTCGGCCGAAAATCTCGGAAAACGCGTAGGTCACATTCTCCTAAATATTTTGTGACTTTTCATATTACGCTTATTTTTATATTTTATATATGGAAATGTGGCGCAAAAAACATGCACAATATAAACAAAAAAATATTGGAAGGTTGTAGCATTTATCATTTTTGAAAATATTTGCATATAAAAGTACGATAAGTACGAAAAAAAATACGATCGGTCAACTTTGACTCAACCGAAAAGGTCAAAAAAACGCAATTTATAACATAAAAATCTTACATTCTAGTAATATTCAATCATTATCTTAATTTTAAAACATATTGCAAGTCTCTAGAACAATATCTTGATTTATGGTGAATTTTTTGAAAAAAATATTTTTTTCCCCTCCGCGCGACGTATTTTCGGTCCGAAAATCTTCGGAAACGCGCTAGGTCACATTCTCCTAATATTTGAGCCTTTTAATATTACGCTTTTTTTAAAGGTTTATATATGGAAATGTGCGCAAAAACATGCACAATATAACAAAAATATTGAAAAGGTTGTAGCATTTATCATTTTTGAAATATTTGCATATAAAGTACGATAAGTACGAAAAAAACTACGATCGTCAACTTTGACTCAACCGAAAAGGTCAAAAAAACGCATATATAACATAAAAATCTTACAGTCTCGTAATATTCAATCATTTATCTTCATTTTAAAACATATTGCAAGTCTCTAGAACAATATCTCGATTTATGGTGATATTTGAAAAAAAATATTTTTATTCCGTCCGCGCGCCGATTCTCGGCCGAAAATCTCGGAAACGCGTAGTCCCAGGTCACATTCTCCTAATATTTGTGCCTTTTCATATTACGCTTTTTTTAAAGTTTTAATTTTATATATGAAAATGTGCACAAAAAAACATGCACAATATAACAAAAATTGAGTTGGAAGGTTTGTAGCCATTTATTTCATTTTTTGAAATATTTGCATATTAAAGTACGATAAGTACGAAATAAAAAAACTACGATCGGTCAAACCTTTGACTCACAAAACCGAAAAGGTCAAAAAAACGCATTTATAACATAAAAATCTTACAGTCTAGTAATATTCAATCATTTATCTTCATTTTAAAACATATTGCAAGTCTCTAGAACAATATCTCGATTTATGGTTAATATTTGAAATAAATATTTTTTATTCCGTCCGCGCGCCGATTCTCGGCCGAAAATCTCGGAAACGCGTAGGTCCACATCTCCTAAATTTGTGCCTTTGCATATTACGCTTTTTTAAAGTTTTATATATGAAAATGTGCGCAAAAACATGCACAACATAACAAAAAATTATTGGAAGGTTGTAGCATTTATCATTTTTGAAATATTTGCAATAAAAATACGATAAGTACGAAAAAAACTACGATCGGTCAACTTTGACTCAACCGAAAAGGTCAAAAAACGCATTTATAACATAGAATTCTTACAGTCTAGTAATATTCAATTATTTATATTAATTTTAAAACATATTGCCAAAGTCTCTAGAAAACAATATCTCGATTTATGGTGAATATTTGAAAAACAAAAATATCTTTTAGGCCGTCCGCGCGCCGATTGCCTGGCCGAAAAAATCTTTCGGAAACGCGTAGGTCACATTCTTCCTTTAATATTTGTGCCTTTTCATATTACCGGCCACTTTTTTAAAGTTTTTATATATGACAATGTGCGCAAAAAACATGCAAAATATAACAAAAATTATTGGAAAGGTATAGCATTTATCATTTTTGAAAAATAAAAATTTGCATATAAAGTACGATAGTACGAAAAAAACTTACGATCGGTCAACTTTGACTCAACCGAAAAGGTAAAAAACGCATTTATAACATAAAAATCTTACAGTCTAGTAATATTCAATCATTTATCTTCATTTTAAAACATATTGCAAGTCTCTAGAACAATATCTTGATTTATGGTGAATATTTTGAACAAAATATTTTTATTCCGTCCGCGCGCCGATTCTCGGCCGAAAATCTCGGAAACGCGTAGGTCATATTCTCCTAATATTTGAGCCTTTTCATATTACGCTTTTTTTAAAGTTTTATATATTAAAATGTGCGCAAAAACATGCAAAATATAACAAAAATTATTGGAAGGTTGTAGCATTTCTCATTTTTTTTATATTTGCATATAAATAAAAACTTTTAACAAAAAGTTCGACATTCGGTCAACTTTAACTCGTTCGAAATGGTAAAAAACTGCATTTGTAAGCTAAAACTCTTACAGTATCGTAATATTCAATCATTTTCCTTCATTTTGAAACAAATTGCAAGTCTCTATAACAATATTTCGATTTATGGTGAATTTTTTAAAAAATTATTTTTTTACATCCGCGCGCTACGAATTCATGCATCATTTTTGTGATAATATTTTCTCTGTGTTGCTTTTATCGTTTTACAATGTGTTATATATCAAAATGATTGCAATTTAGTGCACATTACAACGAAAAAAAAAGTAACTTGTTACCTCTAACCGTTTGGCGCATAGCGCGATTTGAATACAATTATATATGAATTTCGTTTTTGCGCTATCATATATCGCATTATTTATATATGATAATGATAATTTTTTTCATTTCTGATGGTTGCATACTAAACTTCAAGCAATGAGAAAAAAAGGAGCCAAAAATGAACTCTTAATCTTGAAAACTAAGCGCGCTGTGATTTTTTGAAAAAAATATTTTTTCCGCTTACGCGCTCACTCTCAAACCCCTCCGGCATACGGGAGTCATTTTTTTTATTTACCGCTCCGGCGTTTAAGGGTTAAGCACTCATTTGGGATTCCTCTTGCTTGAAGCCAGAATCAATATCTCATTGCCCAGCCCATCGAGTTTTAATTTACAAATATATATACATATATATATATATATATATATATACTATATATATATATATATTATATATATATAGGATATATATATATATATATCTATATATATATATATATATATGTACACATCTAACAGTCCTCCTAAATTGCTCCCCCTTTTCTCCTTTAAGGCCCCAAATCTTAATTCTAGATCTCTCTTTCTCTTCTTGGGTTTTCTACCTCTCATTTTAAATCCATCACTACCAACATGTACTGTTTAAGAAACGCTTCTCCAAGATCACTTTGCTGTTGGTCACATTGATTTTGTTAGCTACTCCAACCAAAATGTAATCTTTCTGGTTCCACACTTCTCTCCACTTTTCATATCTTATCAAGTACTTATTAACTTTTGAAACCATGTGTTCATACAGGCCAAATTCAAAAAAGGCAAGATAAGGCCAATTAAAAAAGGCAAGATATTACAAGATATTATAATTGCATTAGAAGTAAGTTGATGACATCCATCCCCAGAGAATACTGCCTGCTGGCCATTGTTGATGAAAAATGCAAAAAAAAAAATGCAAACATGAGAAATTGGCATTGAAAAGAAATTGGAATAAATGGCAATATAAGTTCGTTCGAAACTCAGGGCCACAACCTATGGCATGCATAATGTACACACACCACATACCTACAGTTTTCAACAATATAAAACTATCCCAGAGTCAACAGTGTTAGACAGGAAATCACTACTTGATAACTTTGCCTTTGTATCACTCACATGTTCAAAACAAACTATTACTCAGAAAAGGGGAAAGGACAAAGGCAAGGCTAACACAAGTTTTGACATAATTGTGGTGTGTGTTCTGCTATCCTCTTGCAAGATCGATCACACCCAGACTCGAGATAGACATTGATTTATGGGAAAAAAAACATTTCTATGAAACACCCCTCGGGTCGTGCTCGACCCAGCTAACCTATCCAGAGTTAATAAATAACTACCAGAAAAAGGCAAGATATTACTGAATGGCCTTAAACACTAGACATTCCGACTATATCAGAAATAAGGAAACAGAATAAAAGTTCATCATTTACAACAATAAAAACAAAAAGAGGACCCTGGAAAATAACTATCATTATTTGTTTGAAATGTAAGAACATCGTCATTGGAAGTGCCAAGTAAGTGTTCCTGATCTCCACGACTGTACATACCTTTTTCACCTCTACGCATTTTGAATACTTCCTCAGTTACTTTCTACTTTTAGGTTATCGGCCTGCTATTTTTCTATACCATTTCCATTTGCATCCAAATGCAGCTTATTTCATCAATGCAAGGTTTAGTGTTACATGGCAAAATTTGAGCTCGGCCATAAAATTCCATGAAAGTATTAGAAATGAAGATGAGGATTATTTATGGGAGATGGCTCAGAGTTTTGAATTGGCCTGTATGAACACATGGTTTCAAAAGTTAGATAAATACTTGATAAGTTATGAAAGTGGAGGAGTGTGGAACCAGACAGATTACATCTTGGTTAGAGTAGCTAACAAAAGCAATGTGACCAACAGCAAAGTGATCTTGGGAGAAGCATTTCTTAAACAACATATGTTGGTAGTGATGGATTTAAAATGAGAGGTAGAAGACCCAAGAAGAGAAAGAGAAAATCTAGGATTAAGATTTGGGGCCAAAGGTTAAAGGACAAAAAGGGGGAGCAATTTAGGAGGACTGTTAGAGAGAGATGTCTGAAAAGGGGGAACAAAGAATTTGGACAGGGTAACAGAGTGGAAAATATCTAGGCAGACATGAGAGAAAATATGTGTGGGGGAAGCAAAGGAATTGGTGGGAAGGACCAGCGAATATGGAGTGTTGAGAGGAGAAAAGTGGTGGTGGAATGGAGAAGTGCAAAAATCAATTAAAAGAAAATCAAAAGCATTTAAGGACTAGAAAGTAAGGCATGCACAGGGTGCAGAGGTAAGGTACTGCGAAGAGGAAAGAGAGGCAAGAAGGAGGGTAGTTATGGCTATTGGAAGGGTAGCAGAGCAGTTGAATAAAAGACTAGGAACAAGAGGAGAAAAGGATATTTATATGATTTTCAAAATTCAGGCAAAGGCAGAGACAGTATGTGGGTAAATTGGGCTTCATCAACGATAGTGATAGAAATATATTGTATAGGGATGAAGACATTAAGAAGAGATGATGAGAGTATTTTGAACAGCTGTTAAATACTGAAAATGAGAGAGAGGAGGTGGGTGAAGCACAGAGGGTGGAGAGACCAGTGATGGAGATACAGGATACAGAAGTGAAGAGAGCATTAAGGAAAATGAAGAATGGTAAATTACCAGGTATATTGGAGTTCCAAATTGAAATGATCAAATTACTAGGTAGAGAGAGGGAGAAATGGATGCTTGATTTATTAAAGCTATGAAGCAAAAGAAATGCCAAGGGACTGGGAGGCACGTAATGATATATGTTTACAAGCAGAAGGAAGATGTCATGGATTGTGGTAACTACAGGGGAATTAAACTAACAGAGCATGGATTGAAAGTCTTAGAGAGAATACTGGAGGAGAGATTAAGAGAGATTGTAAAGATCAGGAAACTGCAGTATGGATTTATGAGAGGAAGAGGGACGATGGATACCATCTTCATAGTAAGACAGCTACAGTAAAAAAGGCTAGAGGGAAACCAGGACCTCTGTTGTGCATTTATAGACCTAGAGAAAACATATGATAGAATCCCAAGAGAAGTGATATTTTGGTGTTTAAGGAAATGGAAAGCCCCAGAAAAGTTGGCTAGGCTGGTCAAGACGATATATAAAAGAACGGACACAAAAATGATAACAGCAGGTAGGGAAACAAAACTTTGAGTTAGTGTTGGATTACACCAGGGGTCAGTATTAAGTCCATTTTTGTTTGTGCTGGTCATGGGTGTGTTGAGTGAAGAGATCAGGAATGATCTGGTGATTACTGCTGAAAATGAGGAGGACCTCCAGAGAAGGGTTGGAGAGTGGCAGGAGTCTTTAGAGAGGGGTGGCTTGTAGGTGAATGTGAATAAAACAAAAGTTTTGCTGAGCAGTAAGGAAGATAGAGAAAGAACAGTAATACAAGAAAGAAGAGGTTCGATTATAAAACTGGCAGAAAAGCTTAAATACTTAGGATCTACTTTAAGCCACGAGGGAGGATATGAGGCTGAAGTTGACAGTAGGATAAAAGCTGCATGGGGGGAGTGGAGAGAGGTAGCTGGAGTGGTGTGTGATAAGAAAATGGGAATCAAGCTAAAAGTCAAGACATATAACACAGTGATAAGACCAGCGTTTATGTATGAAAAAGAAAAGAGGAAGTAAAGCTTGAGAGAACAGAAATGAGAATGCTGAGTAGATTATTGGAATATTGCTGCTTGAGAGACTGTAAAATGCTTAAATAAGAAGAAAAGCAGGCTTAGTAAAGATTACAGAGGTGATAAAGAGTCACAATTGAGATGGTATTGGTATGTGTTGAGGATGGGTGACAAGGAGAGAGTGAAGAGGGCTTGGGTGAACCTGTTAGAGGAAGAAGATCAAGAGGAAGACAGAAAATTAGATGGCAAAATAAAATGAAGGAAGATATGGAGAGAAGAGGTTTGGTGGAGGATGATACCTTTGATAGAAGGCAGTGGAGAAGGCGTATCAGGCAACCGACCCCTTAATGTAGGGATAACGGTGGGAAAGAAGAACATAAAATTCCTTGAAAGTCTAGTGCTTCTGTAACAACACTTTTAAGATATAGAGGCTGAAGCATAGTTCTTTACCTCTACGCTAACCAATGTCCGTCTTAACATCAGATATTAACTCTCCTGGCGCTCCATGTGAAGAGAAATGACGAGCTTCTTTCGTTATTTGTTAGAAATCACTTCAATTCTATGGTTTGAAGATAAAGTTTTCCTATTACATTTGAAACTCGATGATACACTTCTACTTCTTTTAAATATTATTACTCTGCCGATATTAGCTTCAATATATGATCCTTTCTTCTCTTCCATCAATAAGAATCTGCAGGATACTCTCCATGAATGATGTCACACGCTCTCCCATCTACTATACTATTGCCTAATTTGTAGTTCCTAATCTTCTCTGGTCGTTCTATACTTGTTGAAATTTTTTCTACATCTACACAAATATGGCGGCACCTCCCAAGACCATTCTTTTCTCGAGATACTTTGATTCACACTATTGCTAAAATAGCCAAGATTATTTTTATGTAACTTGATACGTATTACGATTAAATAGGGCGAATTCTAGCGAGAACTTTCTTTCTCCATCCTAATAGTGTTTAGCCATCTTTTATGTCATTAAAACCTAACCGTTTTACAGCTGCATTCAGCATCCTACCCCCCCCAAAAAACTTTATTAGGGTTTTAATCCTCAAATGTAGTGTTGTATGGTGCATTCATCCAACTTTTTAAACATATCTGGATGATGTAAATACCACGAAATTATTTAGCTCTTCTGTTCTAAACGTGTTCCAATGTTTTATGTTCCTCTGTACCGTCCTATTACTTATGCTTTTGCTGGTGACACAAACTACACATATCATCATCCTTCTCGTATCATCTGGGCTCTGTTCTAAATTAATTAATCTCATTACATATTATCTCTGATCTTGAGAACGTATCTGGATCTTGTAATCCTGGACTGAAGACTTGTCCAATTACTCAAATGAGAAATTCTCAGTACCTCGTGGATTTTCTTATTAACTAGTAACTAAATTTTAATTTCCCTTTCGCTCTTATGAAACCAATGATAAACGTTCTATCAGACAGATACTTTTTTTCAGCTCCAAACTGTTTTAAAAAGAAATTCCTTCTATATTAAAGATACTTTTCTCCTCTAATGTTACTACTTTTTTATTGACAACATGCGTACATTGTTGTATTTTTTATTGTTTATAGTTCATATCATAATTACATCATTTACAATAAAATAATTTCATGTCCATAATCAGTGTTTTTTTCAGCCTCTATCAGCCCTTTTACCAATAATTTCCAATGCTTTATCGTTCAACTTTGTTTCATCAATTAATGACAGAAATGGTATGCTCTCTCTCTCTCTCTCTCTCTCTCTCTCTCTCTCTCTCTCCTCTCTCTCTCTCTCCACTACAAGGTACTTTTAAAGACTTTCCTCTGTGTAACGCTTGTAAATGTCTTGCTGAGCTGAAAACATTTAGCACCCGATATGCTACCCTGCTGTAAATTTTACTTTTTACTGAAAAGTACGCTTCTGGTAACTAACTCTTTCTCTACAGAAAAAATTAAAAATAAATAATCTTACTGCTTCATCTCTGCTTGTTTTATATCATTTCCCAACCTCCGTCCGCCAACTAAATGCTGTCAAATGATATACTCCATGATGGCATTGTTTCTTGTACCGTCACTTTCTGTACTGAAAATATTACTTGGTTCTCGTTTGGTTGTCATTACAAAATCCGACATGCCATAATGATAACCGTTCAAGACAGTTGTATAACACAACAAAGACATGTTTCTATTCTTAAACAGGTTTCATACTTCATGGTTTAGTTCATCATTTATCTTTTGAAAGTATTTTCCAATCGAAAATATCTAGATCCTCAATGTCATTCATATAAAGTCATCAAAGAGGCAATAATTAACTGAGTAACAATCGTCACTTAATTTAACACCCATTCTTAAATTTGTCAAAAATGTTTTATTAGATAACTTATAGACAATCAGAAATAGCCGGAATCTTATATTATCTAAGAAAAATTCGCTGCTCATCTACCTGTCAAATATCCATGGTTATTATTAGAGTTCGTTAAGGCGTAATGAAACGTAAGAGGTCATTTGAACCCAAAACCATATAATTTTATGAGGCAATTATCTTTTACGTACTTCACATTTATTAGAGGTAGAATTGACGTGGTCATCTATTCATACGCTCCAGTCAGCGGTCTAGTTCTGAATTACCATTTCAATTCACACTTCATTGAATTGGTAATTGTGATGGGTGTTGATCATCATAGAAGACAAGCAACTTCCAGCCTTTTCCTACAAAATAACTATTTTGGACTGGCAAATGATATATGTAAAAGAATTACTTAAAATTAAAATTCTTACATGGAATTCCTACAAAATTATGCACACGAACACATGCACGCACACATGAATATATATATATATATATATATATATATATATATATATATATATATATATAATATATATATATATATATATATATGTATATATATAATATATATATATATATATATATATATACATATATATACATATATATATATATATGTGTGTGTGTGTGAGTGTGTATGTATATATATATATATATATATATATATATATATATATATATATATATATATATATATATATATATATATATATAACCTAGCCACCTGGGGGGGCAACCAAGTCTTTATGGGTGCCGGTCCCAAGCCCGGATAAATAGGGAGGGTTGGTGTCAGGAAGGGCATCCGGCTGTAAAAATCTGTGCCAAAACCAAAAATGGAATGAGCCGAAATATGGAAAGAGGTAATGCTAGGGCGTACTCCGTAAACGACGCACAGAGACATCGCCCTAACTCTGTGGTAAGGCGAGGGCTACTGCATCAGGAGCGGGTGCAGCTAAAGAAGCGAGCTCACATTGGGTTCAGGAGTATGTCAGCTAAATGTTGTGGCCATGACTGGGAGAGGTAGAGAATTGGCTGACTTGATGAGAGAAAAGAAAGTAGATGTGTGTGGGCTGCAAGAAACGCGGTGGAAAGGAAATAAAGCTAAAGAGTTGGGAGATGGATATAAGCTATATTATAGTGGAGCAAATAAACAAGGTAGAAATGGAGTTGGCATAGTACGTCTAGTGAACTAAAGAACTCGGTAATAGAAGTGCAAAGAAAGAATGACCGTATCATCAGATTGAAGATATGTTATGGAGGAGAGATTCTGAATATTATAAGCGCATATGCACCACAAGTTGGTTGCACAGAAGAAGAGAAGGGAAATTTCTGGAGAGGACATGGATGGAATAATGCAAGAACTGGAAGAGCATGAGAGGGTGATAGTTGGGGGGCAGATTTGAATGGCCATGTCGGAAGTGAAAATGAGGCGATTGGGCGGGTGCATGGGGGCCATGGAATTGGGGAGGGGAGAGAAACCCAGAAGGAGAAAGTGTAGTGGACTTTGCTGTGTCGTTCGACATGGCAATAGTAAACACATTTTTTGAGAAGAAAAGGGAACACCTAATAACATATAGGTGGGGAGTGGGGGAAGATTCTCCCAGATAGACTATTTCTTGTATAAAAGGATAAATCTGGTGGAGGTCAAGAACTGCAAAGTTATTCCAGGCGACCATGTAGCCCCCCAACACAGGCTGCTATGTATGGACTTGAAGTTGAAAAGGGAAAGAAAAAACCAAAGCTAAAGGGATAAGGAAAATTAAATGGTACGAATTACAGAAGGAAGGGGATAAGAAGAGAGAGTTTAAGAGGAGGGTTTTGGAGGATATTGATATAGGGATTGAAGATGTTCAAGAATGGTGGGCACGAAATGCAGCAGTAATAAGAAGGCATGGAAAGGAGCTGCTAGGAGAGACATCTGGTATCATATGGGAAGAAAAGGATAGTTGGTGGTGGGATGAAGACATTGAGAAAGTAGTAAAAGATAAGAAGGAGGCCCCAAAGAAAAGATGGGAAGAGTCACAGTTCAGTGGAAGACAGAAATAGGTACAGAGAGAAAAACAAGGTGGTGAAAAAGGTGGTAGCCCAAGCTAAAGCAAAGTCGTATGATGATGTGTATAATGAGCTGGGGACAAAGGAAGGATTAAAGAAGATGATGAAGCTATCAAAGGCTAGAAATAAGAGCACCAAAGATATAACACACATCAAACAAATAAAGAATCAAGAGGGTGTAGTGCTTAGAAAGGAGAAGACATTGTGAAGAGATGGAAAGAATATTTCGAACAGTTGTTAAATGAAGAAAATAATAGACTAATAAGAGAGGATGGGCAAGTGAACATTGGCATGGTAATGAGGTTTCTTTTTAGGCACAAGAGGTACTAAATAGCAGCTGAAGCAAGTATGAAGAATGGGGAAGGCAACCGGGACCAGACATGATCCCGGTGGAGGCATGGAAAGCATTAGGAGATGAGTGGATATACTGTACGATCTTATGATAAAGATCCTTGAACAGGAAAAGATACCAAATGAGTGGCGTGGGAGTATATTGATCCCAATTTTTAAAGGGAAAGGCGATGTCCAAGAGTGTGGTAATTATAGGGGCATTAAATTGATGTCCCACACTTTGAAGATACTGGAAAGGATGATAGATGCTAGACTGAGAGAAGAAGTACAAATAGGTAAAGAGCAGATGGATTTATGAAGGGAAGGGGAACAACAGATGGTATATTTTGTCTGAGGCAAAATAATGGAGAAATTCGGGGAAAGACAAAGGGACCATACATATGGTATTCATTGACCTTGAAAAGGCTTATGACAGAGTCCCGAGACAAGAGGTATGGAGGAGCCTGAGGGAGAAGATGGTGCCAGAGAAGTATGTGCGATTGATACAAGAGATGCACCGGAATGTATTTACCAGAGTGAGGAGCAGTGTTGGGGAGACAGAAGGTTTTGAGGTGAGAGTAGGATTACACCAGGGTCGGCTCTGAGCCCATTTATCTTTAACATAGTGATGGATGTTATAATAGAGGAAGTAAGGGAGACAGTACCATGGAACATATTGTATGCGGATGATATTGTTCTGTGTGCAGAGAGCAGGGAAGATCTGGAAGTGAAATTGGAAAGATGGAGACAAGTACTGGAGGACAGAGGAATGAGAATAAGTAGATCCAAGACAGAATATATGTGTACCACCACTGAGGGGGATGATAGAGAAAGTATTCAAGTTGGCGGAGAGCAAATAAGGAGAGTTGATAAGTTTAAGTATTTGGGATCTTTTGTTAACGCTGGAGGAAGTATGGAAGAAGAAGTAAAACATCGGGTACAGGCAGGCTGGAACAACTGGAGAGCGGCCTCGGGAGTTCTTTGTGACAAAAGAGTGCCACTTAGGTTAAAAGGAAAATTTCACAAGACGGTGGTAAGAACAGCAATGCTGTATGGTACGGAAAACAGCAAGCATGAGAAAAGCAGAGCAGAAGAAGATGGATGTGGCAGAAATGAGAATGCTTAGGTGGATGTCTGGGGTAACAAGAGTGGATAGGATCAGAAATGACTACATAAGGGGGGTCAACTAAGGTGGTGGAAGTATCAAAGAAAGTGCAGGAGAGGAGGCTGAGATGGTATGGACACCTGTGAGGAGAGATGAGGACCACGCTGGGAGACATACTATGGGAGTGGAGGTGCAAGAAGAAGAAAGAGAGGGAGACCAAGAAAGAGATGGAAGGACTGTGTGAGAGGAGATTTACATGAGAAGGGAATTGATGAGGCAGAAGCGCAAGATAGAAATAGATGGAAACGGCTCATCCGAAACGGCGACCCCATATAAAAATGAAAAAGCTGGGAAGAAGAAGAGAAGAAGAAGAAGATATATATATATATATAATAATATATATATATATATATATATATATATGATATATATATATATATATATATATATATATATATACAATATTATATATATCACCAAGAAGAAATTAAAATCGTTAAAGATCCTGATCGGTGTCAGCTTATTACTGCAGCACCATTCCCACTAAAGCCTAGTTTAGCTGACAACCCCTAAGACCATTTGGCGACCTCTTTTCCCCGGCAATCGTTAAAAGGTCGCACGACTTGTCACTGGTATTCGCCGGTGGTGTTCGTAGTCCCTGGTAATCTTTTTAGGTCGTGAGACCAATTTCGGTCGTAGAAAGGTTTTCAAGTTTAAACAAAAACGTCCCTGCGATCAAACTGGTCGCTAATGGTCTTCAAAGGGGTCTTAGGTAATCGTGCGATCGTCGTTTGAAGTTCTCTAATAATCTTTTAACTGGTCGCTGCTGATCTTTTCTACATTTGGTCGTATATAGTCTTTTTGAAGTCTTATGAAAATCGTACGACTGCTAGCGACCTGTCGCACGATCACTAGTGACCAGTTCAAGATTACCTGTGACCAGTAACGTACCCGGTCACGGCCAACTATAGAGGAGGCCTGGTCACTGTATTGTAACGTAGGCAGCTTGAGTCCATGGCCGCAGTTGTGCAGGACCTTCACCATGGTAATTGGTACTGTTTGCTTTCCATATGGTCAACGAAATCCCGTCGTTACGTTTTCTTGTTATTATTGTCTTTCTATTCTTCAATAACTTACTTATTGCCAATAGCATTTTGTCCAGGAAAGGTTTGAAGTTTTCCAATATCTGTGGTAAACAAAAACAGGGAAAGGAAAATGGTTTCTATATTAAGACATTTATTCAGTAAAAATGTACAAAGGAAAAACTAATCATAGTGCTATTGCAGAAGAAAGTAATGAAATAATTATAACAATAATCATGATTATAAAAATAACATCGTTGAAAAAATATGTTATCGGGCATTGGAAGTTAAAGATTGTAGCTTTCTTTGTTTTCCTTCACTTCTACCATGGGCCAACGAGTAATTTTCTTTTTTCTACAGAAATTGTTCAATAATGAATTTGTTGACGTTCAAACAAGCATTTTTTTCTAGTTTTTCTGTGCTATGACCTGCATCACATACATCAGTGGAAAATTCACTGTCATTGTTTGTAAGTGCTTTCATTGTCAATGCAAAAGCAATATTTTGCTGATTCATTGCCCCTAGAAAAATTTTCATTTTAGTAATTTTACTTAGAGTTACATAACTATACATGATAATGTTCACAGTTATAACACGCTGGACGTAATAGGAAACCTCTGCTGACTTCATTTATATAATTATAAGTTTGGGGGAGCTCCTCATCGCTCAAATGCTCTTTGCAAAATGAACATTTTATTTTCTTGTCAACAGAGAAACGGCGGTAACCAGCTAAATAGACTATAACTGGAATAACTTCACATTCGTCAAAATTTTTCAACTCGATATTCAAATCGCAGTCCCCTAAATTTACGTGCTCCACTTATAATCTATTTATTCCCACTTAATTTCCTTAAATTCAGCTAAATAACAGACTTGTCATTAAGAGGTAAAGTTGTATCTGAGAATAGATATCATTCCTAGTATTTTCTCGGATTCAAAATCCTGGCTTACTGATATGTTATAATTGCCATCCGAGAGCTGACGGTATTTACTAAATCGTTCTCCCAGATTATCAGTTGGAACTTGCCAGTGAGAGTGTAATCCATTTTCAGCTCTGAAATACAGTAATTTATAAGCTCTATGATTGTATGCGTCATGTGTTTCAAAGCTGTAAACGTTTCTCGTGTCAAATTTCCCTTAGTTGACTTGTTTTCATCCCAGACTTGTAAACCATTGGTTAGAAGTGTTGTCTATTGATTATTTAGCCTTAATGTAGTCTGCTTTTTCGTTCCAAAAGTTAATATGCTTCAAAGACTTACTCATTAAAAATCTTTAATACTAGGTTTTCATTTTGTTTTTCAAGGCTTTATGACCACAACGCTTTTTGTGTCAAGTTGTAAGAATAACTTCAAAGATCATTTTTTTTTCAGAGGGAAGCTTTTGCAATGTATTTAGGGGTGCATAATTCATTTCAATTCCGTTGTCAAAGTACTCGCCTCATTGTTTTATGTGTCTTGTTGTGGAACCCAATTATTCCTGATGCATTTTAACAAATGGACCGAATAAAACATAAAAAAAAGAGGTCTACATTTTTGGTAAAGATGATCATAAACTATAGATAACTTTGGAGGGTTAGCAAAATATGAGATTGCTTTCCCATTGATGGTATTATTATCAGTTATATTGTAAAGTATGGTGAAGCCAATCTTTTCTAATCCCATTAAAACTTTCTTAATTATAGAATGCAACATCTCAGCTCTCATGCATTTCGTGGGGATAATATGAACAATATCTTTAAACGATGACCTAATGCTATTCAACATGAAAACGAATGCGCTGGTTGCTGTAACACAACTGTCAAATGCTGAACCTACAATATTACCACCTTTATAATCTTAGTTAGCATTTAAGTGAAATTCATCTATTAATAGATTCACAGTTCTGTCATCATCTACAAGAGATCTGAACTTTTGTTTGATGCATAAAAGGTAAGGAGTGATATTTTATAGAAATGAGTAACCTTGAGGGGAACAGTTGTTTTACCAAAAGAGTTAAAAAAAACTGAATTCTGAGGAATATTCTAGTTCTTAGAGTCATCAGATGTACCTGCTCACATACAAACTTAATTGCTGAGAAATAGTTAAACTCTTCGTCAAGTATGGCTGTCAATAAAGAAATGACTAGCTACAAAATAAGAATTCTACTAGTACATTTTTTTCGAAACTTCCTCTACATCTGTATTCATAAGATTATTCAATATCATTTCCAGTTCATTTATATCACCGACCTTAGCGGGAATTCTATAGTTTCCTAGTTTCGTAACTTCTACATCGTGAACAAATGCACTGATTGAACAATCGTCATTCACAAACAAAGACATGGGTGTGTAATTTAGCGGTGCCTCCAAAATCCCACACATACGCATATATTTCTCTTTTCTTATGATAGACCAATATCATGTAACAATGAAATTTAGCTTACCATTAAGGCCATTCAAATTAGAAAAAAAAAACTGCCTAATGTGAGACGCAATGCTTATCTGCGATTGCAATTTGCAAAGCTTTTTTCCTCAAGCCTTGCCGTCTTGCTTTCTGGCGATTCTCTTCTATTTGAGGTAGAAGAAAGGTAAGTGGACAATTCGGCATTAGAGATAGAACAGCATCATTACCGAGTCAGGGTTTTGCAAGCCGTGCAGTGATCTTTTTTCCAGTCTTTTCGTCAGAGTGAGAAACCTCCCACACAACATCTTTGGGACGAAAATGTAACGCGCTCACCTGCAATGAAATGAACTACGTTTCAGCAGCTGCCCTGCATATTGCTAGTTTATATCTTGTTTGAAAACTGAAAGGTATTTTGTATACATACAAATATAGATAAAAGATATGAACATACAACGAACGAGACATATATCGCATGATATTTTCTTTCAAACATACAGAGTTAAATTCCAGTGTCCTTTATATAAAATTCATTTTTGGCTGATATTTTCAAATCAGTATGTTTAAAAATCAAGGAACAAAAATGAGCCACTTACCCTGCAGTTCTTTGTAACTGTATTCCTTCTTCTCTTTTAACCACGTGCAGCCACTTCCTTTCAAGTTTTTCGTCCTTAGAGAAGGAAAATTCACAAACTTTTGCATTCTTATCGTAATTCCCTCGACAACGAGGCGCGCAGTACATGTTTGGCATTATAAAACAGTGGAGAAAGGAAATATAACTTGAGAAAAATTTACATAGCGACCAAGTCCGAGGTTAGTGGAATACTGATTCATCTCAGAGATGAGGCCTGGACGATCGCCCACACCTTGATGAGGAAGGTAAACTTCTTAGGTTCAGTTTCTAGGCCTCCTCTACAGGTGCCGAGGTACGGCGCTTTTCAGAGTCGTCTTTTGGACCCAATCTTTTGGCGTCATTTTGGGGGTGGGTTGGGGAGCGCTTTGTTATTATGGTGCTCCTGCTTTTGGCCCACCAGGTTTGGAGCCAAAATTAAATGGATTAGATTAAACTAGGATACCATGCAAAACCTTTATTATGGCCTAAAACATTAATATAAAAGTTAAAGAAAACCATAATTTTAATCATTATTTTAATGTATTTCGTAATTGTTGGCCAAACCACGGAAAATATTCTAATGGTTCTCATTTATCAAAATAGCCCATAATTTTCAAAATGCGCTCATCAGCTCACATACACAAGAAATCTTCGTTTAAGAGCATGGCAGCACCTAATTGTTCATTTGTATCTCGGCTCTTCTGAACTTTTTTTTTTTTTTTCAGTCATGATAAATTTGCATACAATAGGGTGGTGGAATCCTAATTCCGCATAGATGTTTTTATATGCTTCTTCCGCTTGATTCTTAGTTCTCTCCAGTGATTGTTCGGTTGCACTGGTTCCTCTTAATTCCGCATTTATTTTTCTATGCGCTGCTTCTGCGTAGTTCGTCCTCTCCACCTTATCTTAGTTGGTTCCAGTTATATTGGTTCTAATTCCTCGTTGGACGAGTCGGTTACGTGCTCGACTACCGATCTCAGGATCCGGGTTCGATTCCTGCTCTGCCAACGTGAAATCAGAGTAATTTAATTTTGGTGGCAGAAATTTATTTCTCGATGTGGTTCGAATCCCACAGTAAGCTGTAGGTCCCGTTGCTAAATAACCAATTGGTTTCCTGGCGACTTAAAAATATCTAATCCTTGGGCCAGCCTTAGACAAGCTGTTAATCAGCTCAGTGGTCTGGTCAAACTAAGATATACTTTTTTTTGTTATTGTTGGTTCCACATCTCTGAAGGAAAAAGAGCGGGCGCCTACCATTGCCTCTACATTGGTCGTCCTACGTAATTATCTTCAAATAATTTTAAGCAGTGGTTTGTTTTTCTGTTTCTGCAGATGGGTTCGACCCAACTACCGTTAGATTTTTGAAGAGAATCAGTAGAGTAAAATTCAAGTAGTATGCAGTTCCTATTCTATTAATATTTACTTTTAAATGTCTTTAAAGTTAAAGAGAAACTGGCTTTAAAATTCCAAGAAAAATTGTTTGGGTGATAAGCATTCAAAAAACTAGTTACTAATGACGACGCCAAAATCATTGAATGCCACCTATAAATCGTCGCTAAAATGGCGAAGACAAATGACACGTTACGACGTAAACCATAGGTTATATAATCTTAGAAAAAAAAAATTAACTATCGCAGGACAAAGTGAAGACGACCTAGACCTTCCACCTTGTTAACTTCCTTTGAGTGTCTGCCATAGCCATTCTTGGAAGCATACACTTCGACTGCTTTCATCAAAATGAAACTATATTTCACATCACCGACAGTTTTTTCCTGATCATCAGTGATCGCAAAAACGTTATGCGACAATCGTACAGTGTCCTTATGTCTCCACTAATCTAAAATGTCTTCTTGTATGAGCACTATACAAATCCACACTTTCTTCACCGAATATGATGAGATTTTAAACATAAGTCAATATCAAACTGGGGAAGGTCATGGTGAAAACAGAATTAAAATCAGACCATTGGTTGGGTAAAAGGGGGTTGTGGAAAGGGTGAAACATAGAAATTTCCGAAAACAACAGATATTAGAGGTTAATCCATAGTTTTTTAGGTCACTGAGATGAATAGTGACACTCCGGATGACCTTCAAGTCAATGTTCAGTCCCAATAAGGAGAGGGGAAGTGAGAAGGGTGGAAAGAGGGTGACACATAAAAAATAACCGAAAATGACAGATATTAGTTTTTTCGAGGTAGCAACAAAGATGAATAGTGACTCCTGATAACCTTTGAGTCTAAGTTCAGCCCTGAGAGGATGGGAGGCTTGAAAAGGTAGGTGGGAAAGGGAGAAAATGTTAAAAATAAAAAAACTAAAAACAAATACAGATATTAGTTGTTCAAATCCATAGTATTTGAGGTACCTGAAATGAAAGTGATACTCCTGATGCCCTTTGTGTCCAAGTTCAGCTTGATAGGAAATAGGGGGTGGGAAGGGGTAAAAAATAAAATGCAAAAATAGATGTTAGTGCCTAATCCATAGTTTTTGAGGTCATTAGAATTAATACAGATACTCCCAATGCCCATCTAGCCCAAATTCAGCTTTAATAGGAACAAGGGTGATAAGTGTTTTGAAATATAAAATGTCAAAAGTGATATACAGTGTGCTTGAAACAACTATCTTAACAGGGAAAGGAGAGAGTGAGAAAGAGAGAAAGCAAGAGGGAGAGGAAGTGAGAGAGAGAGAGAGAGAGAGAGAGAGAGAGAGAGAGAGTTTATTGGTTGTCATTCAGAGTTTTGGCCTGGGCAGCCCCGAGTTGGTCAGCTAATCACTAATAATCTTCTGCAGTCATCAGTGATCATGTGATGGTCGCACAACAGTCGGTGTCACAGTATTCATGCAACCACCACCATTCAATTACAATGAGGCTTATTGCACAACTATCAACAACCTGTCGTACAATGATCGCAGAAGTATATCTACATATGACTGACAAGCATGTTTCTTGAAATAAGTCTCAGACAATCGCAAGCGATTGGCGGTTTCTTTTTAGTTCGCCGGTGGTCTCTAGTGATCTCAAGCTGTATTGGTAATGGAGCTTTTAATCTATGTTCAGAGGTATGATACAAAGTGGCAAAAATTCAACATGCAAATGCTACCAAGACTGTACGTCCAAACTACAGACAGCTGGAAACCAAAAATTTGCACCTTTTTCCCATCTCTCAGGTACCTTCCCTATAATTTAAATATTTTTTTTATATTTCTTTTGATACTAGTGGATAAAGTTTATATAGGCCTTTACTGATATTCAGGTTCTTAGAGAATTTTCTTTTATAAAACTAGTCATAGATGTTTCTTTCCAATGGATTATTACAATAAAATATCTATTGTATGTTTGTGTTCAATAACATATACAAAATTCCTGCGTTATCCTATGTACTTCTTACACATCTTTTGAGATGCTTTATTCTCTTTTCCAATATTTTTACCAGCGTGACCGAAATAAATGTTATCACATAACTTATATGGAATTCGGTATACACATCCTTTTGTATGGCACAGCGAGTTTTTTTTTTTTTTTTCCTTTTTTATAAGAGCATGTTTCATTGTTTTATCGAAGACGCTGCATTATCTCTAATATGCTTAAGTGATTGGAAAATATTCTTGAAATCATTATATGGTAGCACAAGCAGGTATTTGTCATAAGGTTCTTTATTTAAAAAACAGTGATATCTTTTAACGATCTACAGGTGACACAAGCAGGTTATTTGTTATAAGGTTCTTTTTTTGAAAACAGGTACCTTTTTAACGATCTACTGATGTTTTTAGCGAGTATGCTTGGATTAATTTTAAATTTGAATGAAAGAATGTACATTTGAATTCAATGGAAAATTTTACTCGGAAAAATTTGTCATGTCAAGTGTTAAGTAATTGGTATATGGATTTTTTCTAAAGCAAAACTGTAAGCAAAATCATCCCAGGCAATGTAATATGGTTCTGGTTTGTTGATAACATAGTAAGTCTTTCCAGATACAAATATGTAAATAACCTCTTTGTTGAATTATATGAATTAGTAATATTAATAAAATTTACTATAGGAAATAAAAAATGATGGTTGCCTGCCCTTTTGGATTTCTGAAAAACAAAAAAACTATTAATGGATTAAATAAACCGTAAAGAAAACCCAACCATTATTTCAGCCTACGCTCAATTTATTCTGGTCACAGTAGTAAGATTTAGAAATCAGTTTTTTACATCCATGTTCTTAAGACCATTACGTGTATCTAGACATAGCTACATTGAATATGGGTAGGAATATAGGCAATAAATCGAAATGTCTTGATTTTGCATTAGACGGATAATGTAACAGATTCCATGTAATTATTGTGATACGTTTTATATTAGCCATACTAAAATGAAATGGGAAAAAGGCAATAGAACAGTATAAAAAAACATGGGTAAGAAATGCGCAGGTAAACAGTGGAAATTTTTTACATGTGAGAGGAAAAATCATAAAAATTACCTTAGCAAGATCAAAACACATGTTTTGCTTCTTTTAATAACGCACTAGGAACAAACATACGAATCTAGTTTCATTAAAGTAAATTTTGAAAAGAGCGTGATATTAGTCATAGCATGTAGGCTATAGCTTAATTAATCGTTAATCTCAAAAGGACTTTAATTTAATATGGAAACAGGAGGTCCTAAAGGATTTGTAAAATTTTACCTGTCACTAATAAGGGCAGAACTGTTTCAAGCACTGATCAGGTTCAAATACTTGCTTTATAGCAGTTTGTATGTTCTTATGATTATCCAGCTAGCATATATGTTATGAATTTCTACTACTTATAGTAGTCCTCTGAAGACGGCTTAGTTAGCAATAAAGCCAACACTGGTGAGGATCTACAGACTATTTTCCTTTCTTCCCTCCTGTGGGTGTTTATATATATGTATATATATATGTATATATATATATATATATATATATATATATAATATATATATTTTATACATATATATATATACAGTGGATAGCCAGAAGATCTGGTGATATTCCAGACATTATTATTTTCTTTAAAATAAAACAAAGGCACAGCCGAGCTTTTGGGAATACATTACTTTTCCCATCATCAAGGTCACTTATCTGTAAAATGATACAAAAGCGAGAAAAACAGTAAGAAAACTATACCCTATTACTATATCTAAAAATATTTCAACACTTTATAATACATAATATAAAATAAGAAAAAAAGAACATAAAATACATAAAACAAAGTAAAAAAGGAACATATAAACCTAAGTCAAAACTGCAAATCACAACTGATAAAAAAGAGCAATGACAAGTTACAAGAGATTACGTGAAAAGCAGAAATATACTGAGAGCGAAAAAAAAATCAATATTCAGAATAAATAAAAAGACTGTAGTACAAAATACTGGAGAACCTACTGTTCATGTCACCATCACATGCAGTACAGTGACTTTTGAAATACTCGGACAAACAAAAAAACAGCCATTCACTTTCCTTTTTAGAGTCCCCCCATATTAAACAATTTCCAACACTCAATAATCAAACACCTCTGTTCCTTCGTTCATTGCATAATTTGCTTGTTTGTTTATTGATTCTCTCTCTCTCTCTCTTTCTCTCCTCTCTCTCTCTCTCTCTTCTCTCTCTCTCTCTCTCTCTCTTAATCCCCCCCAAAGCTATAAGAAGGCCTCGTATGGAACAAGGTTCGTACCTAAGATGGCTTGGGAAGCTTTGACCAATGACACTATAGTCCATTGCTCTCCTGGACAGCCACCTTGATACGTTGCTATTGTGGGCCAAAGGTTTTTTTTTTTTTTTTTTTTATCATTTCTCCTCCCCCTCCTGACGAAGGTAAATTGCCCAAACTGAGGTTCTCGTAGCCAGCCACATCTCTGTCCACTTTTTAAATATTTTCATTTTCCTTTTCACAGTGAGACCTATAATGTTTTTATATATTTTTTTCTTATTTGTGATTCAGTGGAAGTGAAGTGAATTATAACATACTTGCTTAAACACTGATCAGAATCGAGTTCATTTTAATACCTTCTGTGCAATTCCTCGATTCCTTCATCAAGCACCTTACTCCAGTTAGGTAAACCCTCTGTGCTTTCGATTATAGATTAGGAATTAGTCAGCTGTGGATCTGTGCGCACTTTGGGCTAAGAGACATTTCCATTGTATTCCCTTTCTTACGGTTCCTTAGGAAGAGGCTCCCATTTGTGTTTTCATATGATACCTTGTATAAGGGACCATCATTCACCAATATCTGTTTTCGATTGTAATATATTTAATTGAGTTAAAACCTGAGAGTTTTCGTAATCACGCCCTACGAAAAGGATACCATATTCATTTTCATCTGACACCTCGTATTCCGGGACCATTGTTTACCTTTCCCAGCTACGATATTATTCTTCTGATATCTGTTTTCGCTTGTAAATATACTGAATTAAGTTAGACCCTAAGAGTTTTCCTAATCACTCCCGCTTATGGAGATGGACTTCAGCCGAAATTGTGTATGTGTTTTAACTCCGTATTTTAAAAGGCTCTAAAGAGCAATAATAGTGGTTATCACAAGGTAAGTTGCATTCATTTCTAGTGCAACTCATTTGGTTAAATTAACCATTCCTACTTATATAATATATATATATCACATATATATATATATCATATGATATACTATATTATATAAATATATATATAAGATATATATTTGGATATATATATATTATATATTATATAGTATAGATATAAGATATTATATATCTAAATAAAAATTATATATATATATATATATATATACTATATATATCTATATTATATATATATATATATATATATATATATATATATATATATATATATATATATATATATATATATAAATGTATGTATATATATATATATATATAGATATATAAATATATATATATATAGATATATATATATTTATTATATATATATAGATATATAATATATAATATATATATATATTTTTATTTTATATATATATATATATATATATATATATATAATATATTGAAAAGGAGCCCATAAAAGAGCCAAAAATTAAGAAAGTAAATACTATATTTCAGAGACCATGCTGTCTCCTCAGCAGGTAGGGATGAATGAGAAAAGTTGCGTAAAAAACAAAAAAACGGTATTATAAGAAAAGGTCATAGGTCAGCCGTTTTAAAAAGTTTATTCCTCCAATGAGCGATTAAGAAGATAAAAGAGAAATTGTCAACCCGCTTTTTTTCTGTAACTTTTCTCATTCATCCCCTACCTGATGAGAGAGACAGTTTGGTCTCTGAAATATAGTATTTACTTTCTACATTTTGGCTCTTTTCAATTAATGGAAATCTGTTTTAACAGAATATATTTCACTGCCCTATACACACACACGGACGGGACACACACACACACACACACACACACATATATATATATATATATATATATATATATATATATATATATATATATATATATATATATATATATATATATATATATATATATATACACATCGAGCTACAAATGTCCTTTACTATCTAATTCGCTCTTACCTCGGAATTAATGTATTTTCATATATGGTAACCGAAGGGGAATCTTTGAGCCGATAAGAAATTTGTCGGCTCGCGGGCGCGAACCATTGAACCCACATTGCATCCTGAATTTGTTGGGTTCGATGGTTCGCGCCCGTTAAGCCGACAAATTTCTTATCGGCTAAAAGATTCCCCTTCGGTTACCATATATGAAAATATATTAATTCCGAGGTAAAGTGAATTAGATATTAAAGGACATTTGTAGCTTGATGTATGTATGTGAATCACGGTAATGTAATATGACTTAATATATATATATATATATATATATATATATATATATATATATATATAGTATATATATATAGATATTTCAAAATGATGTAATAAATATCACAGCCAGAGAAAAAGGAAGTAGTTGGATTGTGGAAAGTAGCAACACGAAAATTATGATTTCACTCTTAACAATTTATAACAGTCAGTTAAAGGAAAAAAAGCATTTCAGATGAAGAAATTTTCTACTAAATAGAGGGATTTCATCTGATAAAGAATTGATAGATCTCTATACACAATAGACAAACAAGAGAGGTAAATATTTTGTGTTATCTTATTCCGTTTCATTCACAAAAATTATATTTTTTCTTTGCTGAACTCTGAAGAACTCGCTTTTTTATCCTACTGAAACCACCTCCATATTTGCATCTGATTTCTTAATTGAGGTAATCACTTCCATTTTTCACGGTAAAGATAGTTCTGACTCTTTGTACACAAACTTCTCGAATTCTGTTTTTAAAAACCTCACACCCTTTCCTTTGTTTAATCCAACTACTTACTCCCCTCACCAGTCATAATTAAACCTGCTTCTATACATGTACAGGTATACTAATGAATTTATTTCCTTGCAATGAAAATAAACAAGCCTACTGCTTTTGCCTTCTGTAAATGAACAAGTATTCCATCATGAAGTTACCCTTGAACTCAATGGTCAATCAAATGATTACACTCATCATTGTTTTGAAGCATCGCTAACTGATGGATCCTAATAACTCTTTAAAATTGCCTTAAGTATATTAGGAATATTGTTTTTATAACTCTTGTTGCCATTCGCTGTTTCAGTATTAGCCTTCTCTCTATTAATGATATTCGTCTGTCTACAAAACACTCACTTCACGGTATCAAGATTTTTTTCCGGGAATCGTTCTAGTGGTATTTTCTATCATGAGATTTCCTTATTGGAAAGCAAAACATCTGCTCGCATTCACCCCTACGTGATTCAACATCCCTCGCTTTTGTGTTTTTTTTCTGCTTTCTCATCCTCCTTAAATTTTTCATGGAAAACAATCATTCTTTCAAATTATCTTTCTTTCAGGAATCCTTTATCGAAACCTTTCATCCTTCCTTCCTACCCAAGTCCCCCTGCAGCAACAAGAACCCTGTCCTTAAATATTTCAAAGTTCCAGTTACGTCCTACTAGCTATGCACTTTCAATCTTACACATTATTCATTCCTCCCCTCTAGATATTTCACTCTCCCCTCCTTCCCATCAAAACTCATATATTTTAATTACATACCCTCGCGTAGTCTCAACTCTTCTCTTCACCCGAAAATCCAAAAAAATCTTTTATTATTTACTGTCCTCATACGTATAGCGCTTAATGTTACCTCCAGTAAATATTCGCTTCTGCTTATGAAAATATTTGATTTTTTTTTAAATGTATGATCATCCGTTTGTATAAGCATATTCACAAACAAACATCGATATAACGTCACCCGTCTCTTCCGGAACTGTCACTGCAGTACTCCTGACAGCCCACACATTTGCTCTTAAAGTCTCACTTTTTTTCAGTGCCTGCCCCTTGATACCGACAGTTTCATCCACTTGGAACTAGGAATCTTACGCTTGCATTACCCTTGTGTCCATTTCGTCATCTTGATACGGTAAGACGTTACTTACCTTACCTACCATCCCCTTGGCGCACAGAAAGCAATCAGTAGCTCTCAGATGATGCCAGTCCTGAACACTTTCTGTCTTATTTTATTTCAGTCTTACCAAACCACTTTAACTATCTCTTTCATCATACATTTCTCTCAGTTATACCCAGTGGCCCTCCAAAGCTCAAACAATAAAGTGATTTCTGAAAGCTGAAAATATAAGTAATCAGATTGTTCCTATGGTCATTCTGGTAACTACATTATCCAATTTGCAAATTTGTCCTTTTATGTTAATTCACATGGCAAATGAAGCGTACACATTGAATTAGTGTTCAAAAGAATAAGGAATGTAAAACGTGTAAGTCACAGGACTGGTATTAATTGAATAATTGATTTGCAGTATGTAATAATGCAAAAGATCATTCCCAAAAACAAAGCAGTATACTCACGGACAAATAAATGAATACTCAACAAACTAATATATTTGTGTTTGAAAATATCCTCTATACCAGAGGTTTTCAACCTAGGGGTCGCGAGATCGTTCTTGAGCGAGGATACGTTTTAGCCAATAAATAAGTTATGTTTTAGCCAATAAATAAGTTATGTTTTAGCCAATAAATAAGTTATTTGTTCATCAAGTTAGTTTTACCTTTTTTTTTTTTTTTTTTTTTTTTTTTTTTGCTATTGCGTGAGTTATTTTCATTACCTATGGTGATATCAAATTATATTTAATCATACAGCTACCATAGTTTCGCCGCCATTACACAAAGCAATACCTGATCATCAGGCAAAAACAGTCTGTAATTCAACTTATTTAACATAAATATAATAAGATCTTTTTTAATGCAACAGCATATTTATTACAGTACAGTGCTATTTTTGATTAGGGTTACCATAAGTCCCGACTTGAGGACCTGTCCTGGGCGTCCTGGTCAGTCAAAAAATGTCCTAGAATGTTCACGATAATCAGTCACCCAACAATATTCCAGTGTTCAGTGGAAGCGTGTGTATACGGCACATTAACAGCGAAGAATCGTGTTTGCATATAGACTTTGGACCCATCAGAGCAAAAGGGCCTAACAGGTTTGGAAGCAGAAATGAATAACAAAAATAAAGAAAAAAAATCGTGTTTTCAGATGAACTTGTGACCCATCAGAGGAAAAAAATGTCTTGTAGATTTGGAGGGAGGAATGAATAAAAACGTGTAGATAAGTTTGAGACATGTCATAGTTACTATAGATTCCTGTGGTAACCCTACATGGTATTGAATGCAAAAATTTAAAATGGGTCATCGGACATATTAAGTTGCTCAAGAGAGGTCGCGGTATGAAAAATTTCACTGCCCCACTCATAAGCTAAGCTTTTCGTGTCCACAATTTTCTGCTTCCTCTCCATTCCAGTCACTCAATAAAGGTGTGATGGAATTCTGTCCTGATGATACAGAGATAGGACTTCTATATCTGTGTTCGGACTCCTGAAGAAAATGCTCTGATGTCCAGTTTGTGCTGCATGATAAGTATGGAGCAGTAGTCGACCATCTGCCTCTTCTGAAGCAGAACACAGACTAGACACCATCTCATCTTGAATGTGATCTTGTTTGGAGGTAAGTCTGTGACATTCTCTCTCGACTGTCAAGTACAGCTCTTTTCCGCTTAGAACTTTGAAATAGTTAGTTGATTGCCATTTTCTGTGGAGAAACCTAATGAATTCGTTTGTCATCAGCCTAGAATTTTTCCCACTGCTTGTGACACTTCAGAGTTGGTTTGTTTATCTTTACCTGCAAAACTCCACTGTTGGAACGGCGGCTTCTCTCCAGACCCTTGATTGATACAGCTCGATACTGATCACAAGCAAAGTCCACCATAGTTACCGGACCAAAGCCATCTGATTGTCTGAGAAGGAGCGTCAAAAGTCTTCTCGGCCAAGTCTCTGAAGTTTGGTGGCATCTGTTTCAATGTGTGGAAGTATTCCATGCCATCAGCAATGACCACAGTTCCTGTAGCCTTCTCTAGTGAAGTAACTGGCATGCACTGGACTAAGGGCAGAAGGTTCTTTTTGGCTTTATCATACTTTCTAGTTTGACAGATCACACAGAGTTTAGGCAGGGAGCTGGCCTTAGAACAGTGGTGCCGTTTGAATGCTTGTAGGTTTTCATTGTCAGCAGATTCAACCAAGATCTCATCCCTTTTTCTTTTGAGCCTTGCAATGTGATCTCTATCTGTGTAGGCCTTATTGCAGGTGCGACGGTAGACGGCTAATGGTCCTTCAAACATTTATAGAATTCATCATTTCTTTCCCTGGCTGCATTATATAAAGTTTGCCAGCAGGCTATGAAGAACAGAGTCAATTTACCAGCTGTAGCCTCTTTATGACAAAGACACTGCAAAGTCTACCCGAAAAATTATTAGTAGGAGTAATTAGGAGAGGATCCCTATCAAAAACGCCATTCTAATTATGCACATTCTACTAGATTCTGCAATATTCTGCATATACTGTGGATTCTTCACCATCAGCAGAAGACTTACTGTCTACACAGAGAAAGGAAAGAAGAATTATAAGTAAAGCCTTTTAAGCACTCATAGCCCTTTTTACAGTCAATAATGGAATGAACTTTTCCAGTTGAAATCTGATCAAAATGTTCCTAATATACCTACTTGTGTGTGTGTAGAAAGTTTGGGGAAGTAAAACTAATAAAACCAAAATTCTGTAACATGGTTACTATATTTCGTATTGTTTCCATGTCAAAACTATTAGACTAAGAACATTTTCGTTAATCGTATTTGAAAGATCTTAGAATTTTCAATAATACAGTTATCAGATATCAATATTGTAAAGAAAACCTATGAAAAATTTAAACTTAGGATCAAAATACGGATTTTATCATAAATTGCGCCAATAATCATTAAAGAAATAATTTTTCCAAATTCAAAATTTAGTAACGTAAATTTGCAGAAAATTTAAAGACCATCACAATTATAGTGAAATTATTCAAATATTAGTCATAGGTACCGCACAACCCAAAAATTATCTCTAAATCAAGAGAAAAATATCCCTGAAAGGAAGGTATAAAAATCATGAAATTAGACATTATTTCAGGGCAACTGCTGACCTGGATACAGGCGGAAATGGATAGCAGGCATATTTTACTATAGTATTGTACCAAAAAAAAGTGAGCTACACAAGGGGGAGCAACGAACTCGAAATTTAGCCCCGTTATTAGAAATCATGTGATGGACTACACTGCTCCAAACGGATATACTTTTGTTTCTCGCAGGGAGTAGGACAAAATATCTTTTCGCATTATAATGCTTGTAAGCGTATTTTCTCTAAGTGGAAATGAAAGCTTTACATTGAACTCGATTTGACAGGGATTTATAGAGAGATTAATGCCACTTTTTTTGTCTACACGAAAAAGAAATGGAGATATATCAGATACGTGTATTATTACGGTGAAACTTACGCATTTACTGGTTGGTCAGTGAAGAAATGTAAATAATCATTTACATCTAATCTTCGAAATGTATGGCTTAGGTCAACTAAAATAAAGAAATTTGGCGAAATATATGAATGAAAAGATGAACATCGAATATTGTCTTGAACAGTATCTTCTCAAGACTGGCTTTGGCTCATGTTAAAATGCACAGATATTTCAATATATGTGTTTATCCGATAAACAATCATAAAATGAAATCTTAGTAAGTAAATGAAGTTTTCAGGCCTAAAAAAAAATCCTCTCTCTCTCTCTCTCTCTCTCTCTCTCTCTCTCTCTCTCTCTCTCTCTCTCTTCTTAGACGAGTTCAGCTAGTGTGAGAACTGAATGATTGTAGTGTCCATTCAACTAGCAGCTACATAATGTTTGAATATATCCCGTTAATTAGGATTTACTTTGTACTTTTAAGTGGAGCGCTAGAGAGTTCCTTCTGAAAGAGCACTTCACACCGGCACCATAAGGAACCGACCTCAAATTGGGAGAAAACTGCTGGTCCTAGTATGATCATTAACGGACTGTGATGTAATCTAGTCTCTTTTACATGTCTTCCAAGTTTCCTCTGGGACTCTAGAATTATGCCATGTAATTTATCTACAGTTAGATTACTTTACCCCAAAAAAAGGCCTTATAGCACCAAATATTAATGTGTGTAGACCTTTCCAAAAGAAGGGATTTGGCCAAGAAATGCTATTAACCCACTCTAGACCCTCTGTATATGTCATTTCAGAGGTAGAGAAATTTTACCCTTAAGGACAGCTGTAAGTCGATTAGATATTTCTTTTATGCGTTCTTGTTTTATTGTATGCTTGCCCTCCCTTGATTAGTATCAGATAAGAGGGAATACCTCCCTATTAACAATTCCCAATAATTGTTCTTTGCTCATTCCCTTTTATTCATCAGCACAGCAATTCTAATTTCACCAAAAAAAAAGACAAAAAATTGCATGGATAAGGATTATGCAAAAGAGAAGAAAAGATTATGATAATGCTAACAGCAATATAATTTGAAGAAGTCTACTTTCCATATCAACCGTCTTGTTCAGATAGGACTGGATGCTCAAAACATTATATCTAAGGAAACAAGATATAAACTTTAAACCTAAAAAAGAAAACATTTAGCAAGGGTAACATATTAGATTGTTTGTGTGTGTGTGTGTGTGTGTCTGTGTTATAGTCACTTTGCGGAAAATGACTGCAAAAATGACCATGGGTCTGGTCATTTTGCAAAATAACTATTAGTATCGTCGATCTTTTTAGAAAACGACCAAGCAACTGCTGGCCAATATGAAAAAATATACAAACAGGCAGATACAAGTGTTTCGAAACACTGTGTGTGTGTGCGTGTGTGTGTATGTTGCTAGTTAAGTTGTGAATGACAACGTTGATGAGCCTATGCTCTGTTGCTTATGTAATAGGAATCGGAACATTCAGCCTGAACAAAGGGAATCGAAACTAGAACAGGAGAAGTAAGCTAAGAAAATGAAGGACAAATCAGTACATCGTTTCAAGCCAGCAAACGCATCGGACACTGTCATGGTTCCAATTCCACTCGTTGACCGCGGACGAGCGGAGTTTGCGAATCCAAAGGCAATTATCGTTCAGCCAAAGACAGAGGAACTTATAAACTTTGGACAAAACACGATTCACTTAAGCAGGTGTACACCCGTAATCAGTTCACCCTATGTATTGAAAGATTTATGTTACTCGAAGAAGTAACAAAGGATAGGGAAGTAAGTCTGCAGGAAGTGGTTATTGCAGATTCGATGGGAAATGGCCAGGGGATCAGTCAGAACGGCTCCACCCAGTCATGTTTGAACAAATTCTGAAAATGCTTCAAACACGAAATATTA
>NC_087207.1:82535761-82568261 GCF_015104395.2 Macrobrachium nipponense
CTCTCACAACGAATCAAACTGGACAGATATGAGAGATTTAGATCATCCTATTAAAAGGATACAGTTAAAAGGAATATAATTGAATCTTGTTCCATCAAGTAAAATAATGGAAGTGTTCTAAATTCAATAGCGAAAAAAGTTGTAGATAAATATAGGCAATAAAATTAATATATTCAGTTTTGTATATGTTTTTGGACTTTGTTCCTTTTATAGTTAAATCTATGTTTGAGTTTGTGGCCATGTGGTATCCGATAATCCTAGATTATCTCTTTCATGTTTACCCTTTTGACCATTAACCATCTGGAATTCTTGATCCTTTTGTTCACCTGGTAACTTTCTTACAAACTGTATTCCATTCGTTCCTTGACAATGTCTCAGTAAAGACAAAAGCGCTTGGATTTCTGCCCATTATTTTCCTATGGTATTCGCTAATATATATATATATATATATATATATATATATATAATATAGATATATATATATATATATATATATGTGTGTGTGTGTGTGTGTGTGTGTGTGTGTGTGTGTGTGTGTGTGTGTGTGTGTGTGTGTAATTTTTTTTTCACTGAAGTATAGAGCACCCTGGAAGCATTAAGTACCAGTTTAAATTTGTCATACGACGCAGTGATCAATTAGAGAGTTATCATTTGATTAAGATGCAATAATAACTCACCTTGTTTAAGTTATCGGATATTTTTCCTGTGACAGCCATGCAGATGCTGCAACGTAATTAGTGAATCAGTTATTCAATATGAAACAGAGATGTCAGCTAGGTAGACGTTAAAATTTTCGAAATTTCATACCAGAATATGGTGATATAATGCATTCTAATCAGTACATTAATAACTAATTATTTTCATTTCAGGTTATCAATATATCAAAAACTAAATTGTGGATAAATTATTTCACTCTTATGTTGTGGTTCGTTCAAAGTCTGAGACAATAGTCATATACATACTTGTCTGGTTAAAGCTGAATATCATGCTTTTAGGAAGAATATATATATATTATATATATATATATATATATATATATATAATATATATATATATATATATATATATATATGATATAATAAAAAATATATATATATATATATATATAATAGATATATATATATATAACAGTGAATGTTTGTACCACATTTGTTTGGATGCTATAGAAATTCAAACAGCATGACAGACCCAAACAGAATTTTGCACATGGCCTTATGTCACTCCAGAAAGGTTTATAGCTCAAAATCAAACCCCTACCCTGTTACATATATACAAACAGACAAACAAATGAAAAATATATATATATAAATGTGCGTATATATATATATATATATATATATATATATATATATATATTATATATATATAATATATATATATATATATATATATATAGTCCGCCAGAAGTATAATAAATTTTCTCGCTTTTGATCTATTACTCATTACTATTTGTGTTAGGTGTGATATGACAAAGAGCAATAAAACCAAGGCAAAACTGCCACGAACAACTTGTAGGTTATAAGGTAAGTGCCACCTGTTGGCTGCTAATTTTTTAAACAATCACAAAAAAATAGGTATACATTGAAATGTCTGATTTTTATTTACATGATAAAAAAATCAATAATTTAGTTTCCAATAAATTCCGTTCACTGAAGAAGAGGTGGAAAACTAGCTGCTGTAGCAATTCACCTAATAGATAGGAAAGAAGCAAAAAAAAAAGGTCAGCAAAAAAACCATAAAAGAGTAGTCTAAATACTTTTTCCAATTAAAAAGAAGTATATTATTTAATAATATTAATGGATCATGATTTTGAATAAGAACTTGAGAGAGAGAGAGAGAGAGAGAGAGAGAGAGAGAGAGAGAGAAAATAGGGGGCGTTTAAAAAAATGGGGGGGGGTGGAGCGAGAGAGTATATGTTGCTATCTAGAGTCCTCCTGGGCAGTGGTGAGTTAGACAGCTGTATAGTATATCAACTGCTACGGTAACTGGCGGTTAGCAAAGCCTAGAATCGAGTAAACAAAAACCCCGACTTTGCCCTTTATAATTATAACTATGGAACATTCAGCCAAATGGGATGAAACTCTGGCTTTAGAAGTTTCATATTAAAGTCTCTAATCATGCCCAATTTCGTCGAAATCCGTTAAGGCGTTCCGGAGATCCAGACTTCGAATTTTTTTTTTTTGTAATAATGAAATTTAAAGTTACCTTGGGCCATTTAAATTAGCCACTCACATTCAAATTTTCTGATGGTCAGGTATGGACTGCTCACAAAATTAGAATAGACGCTGTTTTCTTAACGTATGTGAATAGCAAGTGTTCTTTAACCCTCTTACGCCGGGGCCCTAAAATCAAAACGTCTCCCGTATGCCGGGCCTGGTTTGGAGTGAGCGCGGAAGTGGAAAAAATAATTTTTTCAAAAATTTACAGCGCGCGTACTTTTGAAGATTAAGAGTTCATTTTTGGCTCCTTTTTTTGTCATTGCCTGAAGTTTAGAATGCAATCATCAGAAATGAAAATAATATCATTATCATATATAAATAATGCGATATATGGTAGCGAAAAAAAAAAAATTCATACATAATTGTATTCAAATCGCGCTGTGCGCCAAACGGTTAGAGGTAACAAGTTACTTTTTTTTTCGTTGTAATGTGCACTAAATTGCGATCATATTTTGATATATAACACATTGTAAAACAATAAATAAAAAGCAACACAGAGAAAATATTATCACAAAATGATGCATGAATTCGTAGCGCGCGGATGTAAAAAAATAATTTTTTAAAAAAAAAAAATTCACCATAAATCGAAATATTGTTATAGAGACTTGCAATTTGTTTCGAAATGAAGGAAAATGATTGAATATTACGATACTGTAAGAGTTTTAGCTTACAAATGCAGTTTTTTACCATTTCGAACGAGTTAAAGTTGACCGAATGTCGAATTTTTGTTAAAAGTTTTTTTTTATATGCAAATATAAAAAAATATGAGAAATGCTACAACCTTCCAATAATTTTTTTGTTATATTGTGCATGTTTTTGCGCACATTTTCCATATATAAAACTTTAAAAAAAGCGTAATATGAAAAGGCTCAAATATTAGGAGAATGTGACCTACGCGTTTCCGAGATTTTCGGCCGAGAATCGGCGCGCGGACGAATAAAAATATTTTTTTTCAAATATTCACCATAAATCGAGATATTGTTTCTAGAGACTTGCAATATGTTTTAAAATGAAGATAAATGATTGAATATTACTAGACTGTAAGATTTATATGTTATAAATGCGTTTTTTTACCTTTTCGGTTGAGTCAAAGTTGACCGATCGTAGTTTTTTCGTACTTATCGTACTTTTATATGCAAATATAAAAAAAATGAGAAATGCTACAACCTTCAATTAATTTTTGTTATATTGTGCATGTTTTTGCGCACATTTTCATATATAAAACTTTAAAAAAAGCGTAATATGAAAAGGCACAAATATTAGGAGAATGTGACCTACGCGTTTCCGAGATTTTCGGCCGAGAATCGGCGCGCGCGGACGGAATAAAAATATTTTTTTCAAATATTCACCATAAATCGAGATATTGTTGTAGAGACTTGGAATATGTTTTAAAATGAAGATAAATGATTGAATATTACTGACTGTAAGATTTTTATGTTATAAATGCGTTTTTTACCTTTTCGGTTGAGTCAAAGTTGGACCGATTCGTAGTTTTTTCGTACTTATCGTACTTTATATGCAAATATTTCAAAAATGATAAATGCTACAAACCTTCCAATAATTTTTTTTATATTAGTGCATGTTTTTGCGCACATTTCCATATATAAAACTATTAAAATAAGCGTAATATGAAAAGGACAAAATATTAGGAGAAGTGACCTACGCGTTTCCGAGATTTTCGGCAGAGAATCGGCGCGCGGACGGAATAAAAATATTTTTTTCAAATATTCACCATAAATCGAGATATTGTTCTAGAGACTTGCAATATGTTTTAAAATGAAGATAAATGATTGAATATTTACTAGACTGTAAGTAATTTGCTTACCCCCCAAAAAAAATATTTATAATATATATATATATATATATATATATATATATATATATATATATATATATATATATATATATATATATATATATATATATATATATATATATATATATATATATATATATATACGTATATATATAATTTTTTTTATACGTAAAATATATATATTACATTCTTCGATTCTGGTACCAATACTATAAATAAAAGGAATGCAGGTGACACTTCTCTTTTCGCATACAATGAAATGTCTTATTATTATTTTATCATGCACACATTCAGATATATATTAAAAAAATTAATAATAAATACAAAACTAAATATAAAATAAATGCAGAATACTCACTCGTAATCCTGACTCTTCGTTCTATTCTTGTTTTCTCCCTCCTCCATTGAAGAGTCTTGCATTTTTTTCCTCTCGACATGACGAGGTACAGGTGGAGGAGGGAGACGAGCGCCCTTACGGCCGCTGGGATAGGGCGCGGTTCCGTGCGCCCTCCCTTGACCGCCGCTGAGTCGCACTCCAATACAAGGCCACACTGTGGTATTGCGGTCACACTCCCGAACCTGCATAGAGCTATCTTGCAGGTGCGACAGAAGAACCGGGTGTCTCTCCTTCTGCCATTCATATGGCACACCCGGCACCGTTTCTGCCTGCGCCCTTCTAGGAGATCCAGTGTGTGATCCCCTGGCATTAGCCGACACGGAGGGTCCACTACCCGACGAGAAGGGCGCGAGAAGCGGGTGTGGGGGCGTCAGCAGGGGCGGCGGCAGCAGGGGGCGTCAGCAGCAGGGGCGGCGGCAGCAGGGGCGGCGGCAGCAGGGGCTGTCAGCAGCAGGGGCGTCGGCAGAAGGATGACCGAAGTTGGCACCCCGAAGGTCTGCCCTTTCCTCTATGGGTAGATCTACAGCTCGGGGCAGGGGGGCAGACATGGAAGGCCACTCATTGGGATCAAAGTTGATGAGGGCTTCCCCGGCTGCCTCAAGGAACTGTAAAGTGGCTCATCCTCCGTAGATCGGGTACCCGTAGACCCAACAGTAGAGTACGTAGGCATTTTGGAGGGCCAACTGAAGGATGTATTTGAGGAGCTTCTGTGTCCACCTTCTGGTTCTCCTGGCGAAGGGATAATATTGGATGAGTTGATCAAAGAGATCAACTCCTCCCATTGTGCCTATTGTATGCCCAAATGACGGTAGGGCGCTCAACACGAAACTGCTCATACACAAACTCGGCCCTGTCGACGCGTCTTCTTCCGCTGCACGATATCCTCTTGGACAGGTTCATGGCTCGTCGTAATCATGGGGACGAGTCGACACCCTTCCAACAGATGACGAAGACAGCTCCCTTCCGCGCCACTGTGTCTCTCTCTTGCCAGATGTTGCTGATGGCTAGCGTACCTCTTGAGGGAATTCGGGGCCCCAACGCACCAACCGAAGGGGTACCACTGACGTGAACACCTGCATCATACAGTTCCTGGGCCAGGGATACCGAGTTATAATAATTATCCATAAACAGGTGGTATCCCTGGTTACGGAAACGATCCACAAGCTCGAAAACAGTGTCACGCATCGTGGAGAAGACCCCGGAATACACCGAAAAGTCCACGACGTAGCCAGTGTTGGCACCTCGGCAATAAAAAAAAATTTTTCACGCCCATATTTATTCGTTCGGCTTGCTTGGGGTTTATACCACTTTGATGCTTAGACGTCCTGTTTGTAAGGCATCATTCCCCTCATCAAAGAAAGGTTCTTTCCAGGAATCACGAGAGTTTTACAGCGTTCACGAATATATTCCAACACTGGGCGCACTAAAATGAGGCGATCAGAGTTATTCCGGGGTATGGCCCTTCGGTTGAAGGCGTTAAAATATCTGTCCAACGCCAGGAAAGTATCACGGGGCATAATGCCGGGCACATAGGGCGTACATAAAAGAAAATTACGCCCAATCCAACAATCCTGGACGCACGGCAAAGCAGGAATCAAATCCAAAAAAAATCCAAAAAAAAAATATGGAGCCCCAAAAAATGCGCCATGTTTCAGAGAGGTCGCAGCCTCGCCAGTGATAAGATAATGTTCGTGCGTAGTTCATCACGGCAATACCTGGCGTAGTCCACCGTCTCTGCTACCAGGTACTCCAGCAATTCCCGCGTAAGGAAGGAAAGCTGAACAAAAACCCAGAGCAGTCAGGGGAACAGGTACGGTGAGGCCAGGATTTGCCGTAAATATGGATCATGGTAGGTGGTGTGGGGTCCTCTGTCCACCCATCGTCGCTCTCGGACGACCCTAGGCTAGCACGGAACTATCCGGACCATTCTACGTGCCCATGCGCGCGCGCGCGCGCGGGACACCGAGCGCGGGACCACGAGCGCGGGCACGATTTTACCCACACGAACCCCCCTCACTGGCCCATCTCCCTCACTCAAGCCTTCGCTTTCTGTATCCCCATCATCATCACCAACAAAACTTGATCCTAAATCATCGTCCTCCCCTCCTCAGATTCCCCTCATAAGCACTATAACTACTAAATTCTAGTTCACTTTCGGGATGTGACCTCGAACGGGACATTGGGGGCAAATAATCCTCGTCATCACTATGATCGGGAGTAATGTCCTCGTCCACTGGATGACCAACCGCCATCAAAATAGAGGACTTGCCAAATGCTCTCGATCGAGCTCCGATAAATAATCGTCAATGTCTCTTTGTTTGAGCCCTCCCAAACTTCCTACGAATGCCCCTAAGGATGGCACGATGTTTCCTTGGGGTTACTAACGGCAAATGAGACACATTCGAAGCACTTTCATCGACACGTGGTCGCACAGAACGGCGTTGAGGAGCGAGGTCAGGTTGGGTGCTGGGTCCTTCGCCAGCATCCAAGTCCAAAACTCTTCTAACACGATCCCTTCCGACGGGTAAAACGCGCCTTTCGCGTGTCATACGACGGTCAGACATCTCTATGAACGTCTGTACCAACACAAATGTTCAAAGTCCTCGCACAAGCTCAGTCAAACACGATTGCGGCAAAAGATCGCTGACGGATGATGCTACGATGATGCTGGCTGGAGCGAGAAGGAAGGAGTTCCGCGCATGCGCACTTGGGTCACGCTTCAAAACAAAACAAGGCCTTGATCCGTGATCTCCCAGCATCCAACCCCCAACGCGTGATTCAAAAGTTTTCGGCTGGTAGGCCTATAAGTATTTTTCCGCGAATTTTAAAAAAAACTTTTTGAGTCGACGTATGGTACGTCCAATCGGCATACGGGAGACATTTTGACTCGACGTTTTAATACGTCCAATCGGCGTAAGAGGGTTAAGATATGTCTCCCCTTCCCCTCCTTTTACTCTTTCCTCCCCTCCCCTTCCCTTCTCAACCTCCTACTCCCCCTTTCACTCCAACTCCCTCTACCCCCCTACTCCCTTTCTCCCTTCCTTCCCCCTCCACTGTAAACGGGACTGGTGTTGCCATAGACTTTTGCTGACTATTACTAGTAGGGCTAATTTACCTGTGGATGTGGGCATGCAAATGATATGATATTGTTATGGGTATGGGTATGGTATGGAAATGTATAGAGGTATGTGTATGGTATGGCAATGTATAGAGGTATGGGTATGAGCATTAGTATGGGTATGGTACGGTATGGGTATGGGTATATGTATGGTACAGATATGTGTATGGAATAGATTTGAGTAAGGAATGGATTTGGGTATGGGCATGGGAATGGTACAGATATGGTTATGGGTGTGGGTATGGGTATGGGTATCAGTATGGGTATAATAAAGGTATGGGTATAGGTATGGGTGTAGATATGAGTATAAGTATGGGACAGATATGGGAATGGGTATGGTTTGTTTGTGTGTACGATACAGACATGGCATCTCCCATCTTATTGAGTAGCCATGGATACATTAGATATAACCTCTTGGCATATTTTTGGCCTCTCGTGGAACAATCCTCTCCTAAACTTCTTCTGCAACAACTTCAAAGGCATCATTGTATTGCAATAAACACTCCTCTGGCCAAATGACCTTGTCATCTGCGATTCAATACAAGAAGACTTCAGAGTCTTTTCGACTTCATCGGTGCAAGTTACAGATCTGATCGTAGCCAGTCACCTAAAAGGGCCTTTCTTTCCTGTGGCACAAATAGTTAGACAACAGGGTAAATGTAATGACCTACAGGAGTGACAGATCGCTGGGGCTTCAAGTGATAGTAAGGGACTCTAAGATCCTAATAATCAATGTTCATATGCCCTGGGAAAATAACAATAATTTTGATCAATACTGCATGATCCTAGGTGAGTTACGCAGTGTTATTCACGATTCTCCTGCTAATCATATCTGTATAATCGGAGACCTTAATTCTCACCCCAGAAAACAATTTTATAACGAACTTAATTGCTTCTGTCAAAATCATGCTCTCCAAATTAGCAATGTAATGCTCCTTCCTCCCTCCTCCTCTTCCATTTGCAAAATAGAGCGGACACAGTTACAACCTCCTGGCTGGACCATTGCATCACATCCCCACAACTTCATGATTCTATTACGACCTGCAATATTCTCTACAGTCTTGCAACGAGCTATGATCACATCCCTTTACAGGTGTCATTCAGTACCCGATCCCGTCCTACGATGAATGACCTAACTGACCACCCACCAGCTGTAAACTGGGATTTTAAAAACCAAAAGAAAACCAGATGCTTTAGGGCGACCACAGAAACCAGGTTGCGATCAATAGTTCAACCAGCAGACGCCTTACTGTGTACTAACACAAACTGTAGAATTGACCACTACAGGAGAGATCTGAATGAATTCTATTCAAACATAATTTCCGCTATGTTTGCTTCCGGCAGCGCTACCTTTGGATTTCATCAGGGTAATTCTCATGATATACCTGGATGGAATGACTGGGTAAAGATCTGTATACATATTCATGAGAAATGTTTTTACTGTGGCGGCAAAATGGTAGCCCGAGGGAAGGACACTCTGCATTACTAATGAGACAAGCGAGAGCTCAGTTCAAATTTGCTATTAAGCACTGCAGATTAAATGCAAAGCATCTTAGAGATGATGCAATGTCTAGAAATTTAGAATCCGGTGATTATCCTTGTCTGTGGAAAGATCTCCAGTCCTTAAATCCCCAAACTAAAAAGCTATCACAGAGATGAGGAGAAGCAGTCAGTGACGAGACTATTGCAAGTATGTGGGTCAATCACTTCAGCAATATCCCGAATTGCATAAAAGATCAAGACTACTGAAGTGATGTAGATAACCTCCTTACTGATAATATTCAATTTAATTTTGCACATAGTTTTACGCCAGGAAACGCCAACGATGCCATAAACTGCCCTAATAATAAATCACCTTGTAGTGATGGTCTTCCCACAGAAACTTTCAAATTCTGCCATCCGATAATTAGTTCACTTGATACCATTAATTGAAAACAAGCTAAAGGATGCAGTTGATCCTGGCAATTACCGGCCGATTGCAATCACAACGATCGCGTCAAAGATACATGGGTTTTCCTGTTTTGTGGATGTGAGAAAAGCATTTGACAAAGTAAACTACTTGAATCTGCATAAAAGAGGCTTACCTATATATTTAATTGGCATTTTATATTGCTGGTTCTCCACACAGCAATTCTGTGTCAAATGGGTAGCGTATTGTCGTACACCTTCAGCTCCCTGAGGGGGCTTCGGTTAGGGGGCATTCTCTCTCTATACCTGTTTAATACACACACACAGATGCCTTGCATGTCAAACTGAACTCACCCCCAATCGGATGCACTGTCAATGAAACAACTATAAACAACCTCTGTTATGCCGATATTATGGTTCTGATTTCCCCATCAGTCTCCAACGACTCATCGACAATTGCCGGAAATATGCAGAGGAATTTGATATCCAACACAACGAAACCAAGACACAGTGCATGTCGCTGCTCCATTAGATAGCTTATGCATATTGCAGAAACACAAGTTTCCTCGGAGATCATCGGCTGGAATTCGTGTACGAATTTCCATATTCGGGTCACATTATCATGGACGGCCTAAAAGATACGGCAGACATAGAATAGATGTGTAGTAAATTATGTATAACTGGCAACATGATTGCAAGGAGTTTTGCCTTCTGTCACCGAGACTTGAAACTGGTGCTCTTCCACTCATATTGCTATAGTATCTACGGGTGCTCCCTGTGGACGAACTACACCCAAGAGGCCGTGAAACGTATCACTGTTATTCACAATGATATTTTGAGACGCCACACAAACACTCCTCTCTACCACTCCGCCACACAGACGTTCACAGAAAACCACCTAGACAATTTAAAAATCATTGTAAGGCGAACAATGTCCAGTCTGACCACCCGACTGCGAAACAGCAGCAATTCGCTCATACAATGCATCCTAAGCAGCAAGACAAGAATAAGATCTAAATTGTGGGAAGATGGGAAAATGAGGCGTTTGTTCCCTAAATGACTGAATCTCTGTTTTTGCAAAATGTCATCTGCAGAATCTGCCATTATTATTGTATTGCTACTATTACTTTTTATTATTGGTCATTTCTTTTTTCATTAATACTATGATTATAATCAATATAGGTTTGCTACATTCAATTTTTTAACTATTCAATTTTGCTATGGTTATTACCATTATTTTTATTACCGTCTTTTATACTACTTCAGCAAGTGTGGATATTGCTGATTAATCTTTTTTATCATGTTATCTTTTGTATCTAGACTGTGTATGTTGTTGTCTGTCCTTTGTATATTTTATGTATGTGCCTTGAGCTGATTATAAACTTATCATTATTATTATCATAATTATTATTATTATCCAGAGCTAAAGTCTCCCACAATGTTCGGGAAATTGTTTTCAAGGCATTGTGAGTTAGCATCCTTTGCTAGTGTTGTCATTTCTTCTTCAACTGGTCTGTAGGGCTTTATGGAATTTAATGAGTTCTGTGGCATTGTTTAATTTGTTGTCCAACTTCTCGTCATATTCTTTTCTGTACATCACCACGTAAATTTTGTTATTTTGTTATTTTGTTACCTTCGTGTATAATTATGGTTTTGCTGTTTTTAAGTTCCTTAGCAGCCTCCTTTAACTCGTCATTAATATTTCGCTTTGGCTGTGTTGTCTTGTCTTGTTGGTCTCTCCCGTCTTCCATGTCAATTTTGCATTTATTTTTAATTTTTTTCAGATTGTCTATAATTTTTCCTAAGTGTATTCATTTTTCCTGTTTATTTGTTCTTCCAATGTAATGATGGTAATATACTTTCTAGTTTAAAAGTTCTTCTTGGTCGTCAGTGACTTCTATTTCTATCAAGTTGATATTTATGGTATATGCTGTGTGGGGGATATAATGCAATCTGTGAAAACTGCATAGAAACAGTGGTATGTTGCATGATAAGTGATTATTGCACGGAGACACGCGGTACCTATACCAAAGGGTGAATTTTAATTCTGAGATTTTTTTCTTCTTCTTTCTTTTCTTGTGAGGAGATCACGTGAGTTAACCTTGAAGAACATGGCAATGACCTTCCGATCAGCTAAGTATCAGTTTATGAATGGTTGCGAGATGGAAGGATAGTGTTTTTTTTTTTTTTTAGAGGGTATTGTGCAAGATTTTAACAAAATAGGCTTTTAAGATCGGCAGCTAGGGAAGTTTTGTTGGAATTTTGAGAGCCAGAAATTTTATTGCCGTAGACAGTTTCTCCTATCAATAGTAAGAAAAGAAATTTGGTCACATGGTCTGACCAGTGGTAATTTTTGAGAAATGTGCGGCATCTTTGTTTTTTAAGAAATCATTTTATTAATATGCTTGTAATATCAGGGTGTAACATGTCATTTTATGTGTTTTCTCGTATGCTATGTTCAATAGAAGCATAAAAAGAACTCTGAAATTTATAGCAAATGCTTTTTTGTTGTTTTTAATACATATACGTATATCAATTTTTTTTCGATATTGGGATCTAATGAGAAATAAAACTGTTCAATAATCTTGTGTTGTACAATAATTTCACATTATTTTTCAACATTTATACATAAATTCATTCCCTTACGCTTAAAATTTGGACTACAATGGATTTTGGCAACTCTGCAAGGACAAACAACAGATTTTTAGCATTTCTGATAGGTGCAAGGTGATACAAATTCAGGAGGTCGCACAAGTTCTGTTGTTGTGACAGGCTGAAAATTTCCATCTTCTTCTATATACCCATATTTCAGAGGATCCAGTGATAAATGGTTCTCCAGTACGTTCATGCACATGTAGCACTGAAGGTATGCACGCTTGATGTGAAACATTATTGTTGATAATGGGGGACAAAGTTTAGAAAAGCTTAGATTCTTTGCCTGATGAACCAAGTACTTTATCAAGAAATTGTTCAGCATTTTGGGCCATTTCTTCATCAAGAGGAACAACCCCTTCCTCCAAACTTTTCCACGAGTGTAGATCAGTTTTGAGTGCCATGAGCTTTGTCCGTATCTTGCAGGTAGAATGTTTTATTAGTAGGTCATCCATGTTTTCAATCATTTTGTGATGTGGGCAGTAGTGAGGGAGATAGTGTGAGTTTGAATGAAAGTGGTATGGAAGAAGTGAATAACAATGAGACTGAGAGAGTGTATGAGGGACCTCGGGCAAGATCCGGGCGCCCAGTATCCAAACATCGCTGGGTTTTAAGGAGAGCTATTAGTGTGGATGTTGTATGTGAGGAGACTGTCAAATGTATCAGGGGAGGAAATATTTAGGAATGATTTAGTGGTTGCTATTGACGTTCTTAAGGGTCACTTGTGAGAGAGAGAGAGAGAGAGAGAGAGAGAGAGAGAGAGAGAGAGAGAGATTAACGAGTGAACTGCTTGTTCAGCAGTGTATTGCTTGTCAGTGTCTCGGTCACTGAACATGCTCAGCAGTCGGAGGTTGCAGTCAGTCAGTGAAGGCAGTTGGATTGAGAAGCAGTCAGTCAGTGAGGGTATTCAGTAATCGAGGAGTGATTAACGTAAATGTGGGGAGGTCTTGCTTGCTTTTGTTTTTTTTAGCTTGTTATCCCACCACAACGTGTCCCAAGAATCTTCCTATCACTACTCTGGCAGTCAGAGTTTGTTCACCACTAACCAGAATACCTAGTCTGATACACAATAAGGAAAAAAAATTACTCCTTACCTGCCGTGGAGATTTGCAAAGCCCTTGCTATGTATTAGAAAAAAAAAAACTTGATTCTCACTCAGAATTCAGGTTTGTTTCTCTCATGATATTAGTTTTTTAGCAATCGCTACTGGATTGGAAGGAATTTTTGCCAAATTTTAACACGATTCTGTGGAAGATCGCTGACTACTATGATTTTTCGTTCTCAGTGTTTGAAAAGTTAGATAGCTACTTACTGACACTCCTAAAAGGCCATGTTAGAAAACAAAATCATAACAAAACTCTACAGCTGAAGGCTGGTATCAGTGGACAGACGATATATATAATTATGTGTGTAAGCAATTACACCTTGAGGTGGCAGGGACTCACAATGTCCAGAAATTAGATAAAATACGATTGATTAAAGGTCAACCGGGACACGTGGTTAGAAAATGGTTCGGGCACCGAAATAAGATTTGAGCACAGCGAATATTTGCATCTGCAAATAGAATGCTTCACAAGATCAATACTAAGGCAATATACATGAAGGTCTACTCATATAGATATAGAATTATTGGGGCTTACACAGAAGAGAATACTGTGTTGCTTTATTAATTAAGGGGTGCTTAGCATGAAACAACAAATGTTACTTCCCAATGTAGCAGACACTAGTCTAAATGGAAATATCACAATTAGATTTAATATTTCTAGTAACAATACACGGAGAATTATTTACAGCATCGATGGTAGCAATGGGGGGACACTGCATTACAGTAACCAAAATAGGGAACGCATTGTTGAACCAACGGGGGGAAAATCATCTTGGAAAACAAAAAGTCCAGAAAAGAGGCAAAAACAGTAACTGACTACACTATTCCATTACAGAATCTGGGTACCCGGGCAGGTCTTGACTTGTTCTGAATGGCAGAGCCGATGGAGATGGGGCTGCATTGGAAAATAATGGAACACATGCTGGTCCCCAGAGGAGAGGGAGAGCCTGGGAGGTCTGGGGCGAGGGTTTCCAGGTGAGAGGTCTGAATGCTATGATAGCTGGAGAAATTATAAGACCACTTCTCTGTTGTCCTCTCTAATTATCACCTCCATTCCAGTGGTCCTTTTATCCAAGCCTGTTTCTGTGTTCAACATGTACTCTGCCCAAGGACCAGATGGCCGTGGCTCCTGTGGAGATAATTTCAAGGGCAGCAAGTTTGATACATTCAAAAGGTGAGTTATGGGAAACGGTAGACTGGTGAGGAAGGGCAACTTATAAATGTCTGAATTTCCTTCCAAAAGAAGTTATTTCAGCCTGGTTTTGGCTTAAATCTTGAACAATATAATATATATATATATATATATTATATATATATATATATATATATATATATATATATATATATATATGTGTGTGTGTGTGTGTGTGGTGTGTGTGTGTGTGTGTGTATGAGTCTGATCACATCACCGTGATTCATACGTATGCATTATACTACAGTAGTACCTCAGGATACGAAATTAATCCATTCCGAAGTGGCCTTTGTAACCTGATTTTTTCGTATCTTGAACCACATTTTACATGTAAATTGCCTAATTCGTTCTAAGCCCTACAAAAACACCCTAGTAAATTTTATAATAAAGGTAAATTGACCAATAAACAATTAAATACAACAATTTGGACCATTCAATACCTAACCTAACTGTGATTACCTGTAAATAAAGTTTATTAGTGTACAGGGTATAAGAAATACTGTACGTACATATGTATTAAATGTGGAACCTAACCTTTTGAGTAAGGCAATCTCTGAAAGTGGCGACAGAGGAGGACAAATGGCAGAAAACCTGAACACTTAACTTTCCGAAACACATTGAAAAATCGCATAAAACATTAACACTAAACTTTACGAAACACATTAACAAAGGGCAGAAAACATTAACACTTAACTTTGCAAAAAGCTTAAAATTAAATTTATTTATTTCTTTTTTCTTTTTTTTTATTTTTACGTTTTTTTACTTTTTTGTACTTTACGTTTTTTTTTTTTTTACAAAATTTCAATTTCTTCACCACTTTCAACTTTCTGTTTTTCCGTATCACTTGGATCTTCCTGCTTGCTTACTCATACTAAAGGCCTCTTTAAAAATTAACTATACAAGGAAAATTGCTTCTGCCTGCTTTTCATAATGTTCCTGAAACGACTTAGGCAAACGTCATTGAACTGCGCAAGCATACGACCTGTGTAAGCCTTTTCTGGGTGTCTCTTTTCTACAAATGATTGCACTTTATGAAAAGCAGCTAGAGCATCCTTAACTTCTGCTATTGTCATAGGGTCCTCCTCCTCCTCCTCCTCGCTGCTGCTAGAGAACTCTTCTTCAATGACGTTATGTTGCATGGCCTCCAACTCCTTCAGGTCATCTGTCGTAAGCTCCTCTTGGTGCTCCTTGAGAAGGTCATTGATGTCGTCCTCGTCAATGACCAGCCACATGGACTTGCAGAGTGCAATGATCTCATCAAGATCTGGTTGCGAAACAGTTTCAGGATCGTCAACTGTTTCTGAATCTGCATCAGCTTCGCCCACATTGAATCCCTCGAAGTCTTGGGCGGATACGGCATCAGGCCAGAGTTTCCTCCATGAAGAATTCGAAACCTCTTGCCAAGCATGATCGATGAGTCGGATGCATATCACCATATCAAAGTGCTCCTTCCAAAATTCACCCAAGGTGAGGTTTGTGGTATCGGTGATGTCGAAACATCTCTTGAAAAGATGTTTTGTATACAGCTTCTTGAAGTTCGATATTACTTGCTGGTCCATGGGCTGGAGGAGAGGGGTGGTGTTAGGCGGAAGATAAGGAACCTTGATAAAAGAATACGCCACTAGGATATCTTCCTCAAGGCAGACATTTCAGAGGAAGCCGCCTCTCTTCCAAGAATTTCTTCACTGTCAGCTGAAACACAGATTTTACCCATCGGTGAAAAAAAGTCTCCTTACCCAGGCTTTTGCATTAGCCCTCCACATCACTGGAAGCTTCTCCTTTACCACTTTGTGGGCCTTAAAGGCTCGAGGAGTCTCCAAATGATACAAAAGCAGAGGCTTCACCTCACAATCCCCACTGGCGTTGGAACAAAGTGCGAGCGTAAGCCTGTCTTTCATAGGCGGTTATGCCTGAGTAGCTTCTTCTCGTTCCTCCGTGATGTACGTCCGACGAGGCATTTTTTTTCAAAAAAGGCCAGTCTCGTCACAGTTGAAGGCTTGCTAAGAGCTGTAGCCTTCGTTGCTCGTCATCTCGTCAACATCTTAATAAAGGCTTTGGAACCACTTTCATGTCCGAACTGGCAGGCCTCCCCATCCTGCACCACCGAATGGATGCCAGTCCGTCTCCGTAATTTTTCAACAAAGACCCATGAGAAGCCTTGAAATCTGGGGTTAGCATCGATGTTCTCCTCCGTCGTCTTCAGCCTGGGCAATCAAATTGCCGAAAATAGCACTGGCCTTGTGGCAGATTGCCATCTCGGTTATCGTATCACCAGCAATTTCTTTGTCTTTTATCCATGCGAGAAGCAGCCTCTCCATCTCATCATGCACGTGGCTCCTCTTATTGGACAAAATAGTCACGCCCTTGGAAGGTGTAGCTGCTTTGATGACTTCCTTCTACGTAAGGATGGTGCCTATCGTCGATGAATTCCGGCCGTATTCCTTAGCGATCACACTCAACTGCATGCCAGCTTCATACTTTTTAATGATCTCCATCTTTGTCTCCATAGAAAGCATCCTCTTCTTTCTGTGAACTCAGTGCAACTTTCTCGGGACCCATGACTATTCGTAATTAAGTTATATACTAATTAACTTCTCACACACACGATAAAGTACAAAGCGAAATCACTAACACGAATTTACGTTAACAAACAAAATTGATATGTGAACAACGAATTCCAAGTGCAATACGGTAACGATGCTGCTACCGAGTGACCGAAGGATGCCTTTACGTAGATGCACGATGGAGAGATGCTGACAAATAGGAGAGCAGGATCTATGGTGGTGACTAGCATCAGGAACCAATGGGAGAGTGGGAGGATGGTGGCGAGTCTACTCAGTTTGCGGTGCGCATATTTTTAAAATTGTTCTCGGTGGTCCGAGCGAATCTCAGGACTTGCATTAAACACCCTTTTGTAACCTGAATTATTTTCGTATGCAGAGGCAAAAAAATCTTCGTATTTGCTTTCGTAACTTGAATTTTTCGTAAGTTGAGACTTTCGTATGTCGAGGTTCCACTGTACAAATGTCCTTTAATATCTAATTCGCTCTACATCAGAAATTATATATTTCCATATATGTTAACCGAAGGGGAATTTGGTAGTTGATAATAATTTTGTCAGCTCCCAGGCGCAAAACTAGGAGCTAAGAAATCATGATGTACAGTGAAACGCCTTTAGCCACACAGCTATGTGTGGTTAAAGGCACCTCACTGTACATCCTGATTTCTTGGTTCCTAGGTTTGTGCTGGGAGCTGACGAAATTATTATCAACTACCAAATTCCCCTTCGGTTAACATATATGGAAATATATAAATTCTGAGGTAGAGCGAATTAGATATTAAAGGACAATTGTACAGTGGAACCTCGACATATGTAAGTCTCAACTTACGAAAAAATTCAACCGTCTTCACTAACGAAAAATTCAAGTACGGAAGCAAATACTATATATGTAGAATAATATATATATTATATATATATATATATATATAGATACTTATTATAATATCTATATAATAAGAATTAATATCAATATATATATAGATATTATATATATATATCATATCTAGAATAATATATATATATATCGATATATATTCTATAATATATATATCTATCAAATATCACTATGATATATATCTAGTTATTAACATTATTATATTATATATATATATATATATATATCTATATATATATATCTATCTAGATTATTTATATATGTATATATCCTATATATTATATATATATATATGTATATATATATATATATACTATCTATATCTCTCTATTATATATCGATATATACTATGAGATATCTATATATATGATATATATATATATATTATATTATCATTATATATATATATATCTATATATATATATATATATATCTATATATCTAATATATGTATTATTATATATATATTATATTATTAATATATCCTATATATATATATATATATATATATATATCAATTTTAAAAAAAATATATATATATATATTAAATATATTATAGATATATATATATCTTAATTTTTTATAAAAATAATATTATATATATATCTATATCTATATCTATGGATATCATAGCATTATCTATACGATCTACTATATATATATATATATATCATATATTATATATATATTATATATATATCTAATATATCTATATATCTCTATATAATAATTTATTAATATATATAATATATATATATATATTAAATATATGATATATATATTTATATGAATTATTATATAATTATATTATATTATATTATATAATATATAATATTATATAGTTATAATATATAGATTTAATTATAATTATATAATTATATATATATATAATAAATAATAAAATATATATAAAAATATAACTATATGGATCAATTATATATTTATATTTATATCTATAATAATATATATATATATATATATATATTATATTATATTATATAGTTATTATTTATATATACTATATTATATATTATATATATATATTATTATATATATCCATATATATTAATTATATATATATATATATAGTTATATATATATATATATATTCTTATATATAGATATAATATATAATTTATAATATTTAATAAATATATATATATATATCATATATCTAATATATATATATATAATTAAGAAATATATATCTATCTATATATATAAATTAATATATATATTATAGGATTATATATATATATATGGTATATATATATAATAATAATATATTAATATATATATATATAATATTATAGATTATATAAAAATATATTTATATAATATAGCTATTATAATATATAAGACTATTTATATATATTATATTTATATATATATAGATATCTAAAATATTATATATATAAGCATATATAATATATCTAGTATATATAGTATCTAAAATATAGTATATATATACTATATAGATATATAATATACTATAATATATATAGTATATAGTATATAGTATATATATATCTATATATACAGATATATATATAGATATATATATATATATATATATATAGTTATATAGTATAGATATATTATATATATATATATATATATATATTTCTATATATAGGCATATCGATTAGTATATATATATATAATATATAGATATATAAGAGATATATAAGAGATATATATAATATAATATATAGAATATATATCTTTATATATATATCATATAATATATAGAATATAATATTAATATTTTTTATTAAGATAATATAATAATATAAAATATAATATATAATATATTATTTAAAGTATATATAAGAAATATATATATATATATATATATATATATAATATATATATATATAGATATATATATATGATATATATATATATATAGAATTATATATAATATATAGATATATATATATATATATAATATATATATATATATATATATATATATATATATATCATAATATATAGATTATATTATTATATAATATATATATATAATATATATATATATATATATATATATATATATCTAGTATTATCTAATATAATATAAATATATATAAATAATTATATATATATCTAGATATATATAGATATATATATCGATATATATATAGATATATATATATATATATATATATATATATATATATATATATATATATAATATATATATATATATATATATATATATATACTATATATATATATATATATATATATAGATATATATATGATATATATATACTAATATATATATATATATATATATATATATATATATATATATATATATATATATATATGATATTATATAGATATATATATATATATATATATATATATATATATATAGATAGATATATATATATATATATATATATATATACATACATATATATAAATATATATATATATATATATATATATATATATATATATATACATACATATATATATATATATATATATATATATATATATATATATATATATTCCCATAACATTTTCCTTTAACACGGGTTAGATTTGGAAACAAGATAACAATCATCACTGCCATATCCATTCTTTATCTGTTGAATCAAGAATGAAATCAGTATGCAGTAAATTTCACTGTCACTTGCTTTATATACGTACTCGTAAATCTCACCAAAAGCACGCCGAAAAACCCTACAGACTGCAAAACCAATTTTTCGTATGCACGCACAATCGAGTTCCTGGAATTGAAGGGCCCTTCGTGTTCCACCAACTTTTTTATTCTATCTTGCGGAAATATTTTCACACTCTCATTTATGCAAAAGCCTCCATATTATAGTTATCTGTCGATGTCCTGCACCATCAAAAGATCCATATAGCATACCTATACTCATTCTTGTCTAAAAAATATGAGTATTGCCTTTTCTCTCTCCCCCCGTAATAAAAAACTATAATAACTACTCTATACATCTCTTACACTTTCTCCCAAGTAACACGAATGGATTGTGGCCTTTTTAATTTCCGTCACTTGTTTGGAGCACAGGATAAAGGTGTCTTTCCTGTCCTCTAACTAAATATGTTTGTTGTCAACCGGTAAATGAAATAACTTGATGAAAATAAAAGAGAGAAAGAGGGAGAAATTGTTTGACTTCAAAGCCACAGGATTAAACAAATAACGTGCCTCTCGAATTGCCCACAAAAATGAAAATTCATACAGAAATCGAAATGTTAGAACATATTGTATTTGTTACGGAAAAGTGAATTATGTTTAATGTAGAGTGTGACATGAAAATAATGTCACATGTGAATCATTTCTTTTATACAAATACGAGTATAAGCATAGTTTGAGATAACGTTTGTTTGATAAGCATCGGATATTTGGACATAAAACCATTTTCAATGAATCGCCATATTTTATAAATAGTCGTTAACAGAAGCCTACATAGAAAAAGTAAAAGATAAAAATACCACGGGTTAAGTAATGATGGCGAGCCACATAGATAATGAGTTTCAACATAGCCTTCCATATTCTAATTAATTAAGGGTATATACTAAATAATGATGTATTATATGAAATACGCTTTGAAAACAATCCAAGCGTCATTTTTTGTCATATAGGATATTATGGGCTGTGATAGTTTTCAAAGTTTGTCTCATTAACTCCTTTGGGAACAAACTTAAGCTAAAACCTTGTAAAGAAGAGGAATTACTGAAAGTTTTATTCCAAGAGATTCCAAAGTAAAAATTATCTGATATATATTATATATTATATATATATATATAGTATATTATAATATATAACTTGTATATATATATATATGGATATATATATAAATATATATATATAAATATGTTATGTATATATAAGATATTATATGTATAATTATTTAATATATATATATATATACTATATAGTGAATATATATATATATATATAATATATATTATATATAGATATATATATAATATATATATCATAATTAATATATATATTATATATATATATATATATATATATATATATATATATAATATATATATATATAATATATATATACATATAATATTATATATACTATATTAATATTTCTTATTAATAATTAAATAATATTAATATATATATATATATATATATTATATTATAATACTTTCAAGCGGAGGTATAAATCAGCAGGCAGGACCCACCAAAGAAGACGACAGTAAACGGAACAGTTACAATATATATTGTTAGAATTGTTTTTCGTGTTACTGAAACACATCGTAGGTCTGTAAAAATGAATAACACTTGTTAATTCACTTAACTAAGAATAAAAGGTAAATAAAAAACATCATTTCCATTCTTTGAAATTACAAGAAAATAAAAGAATCTAAAGGAAGAAAAAAATTTTTAAACCAACCTGATGATAAAAAGGAAACAAGCTCACACAGTCCAGAAAACGCTTCGGCCATGTCCAAAGGAGGAGAAGGCATGTTGGAGTTTAGAAGAGGTGCATAGCTCTTAAAAAACAAAGACTCAAGGGTCGTTTAGTGGGCAGACTATTTCTTAGTTCGAATTTCGGAAAAAAAAAATTATCAATATAATATTCCAGTTAACAGAATGATTTCTAATACTAGAAAAACTCGACTTAGTAATTCGTGAGCCTGTTTTCTAGTTCAAACCTAAGTGGCTGTAATAACGGACCTGCAACAATCTCTAACTGCCAAGGCATCTTAGGCATTCAAATTTGTGGATAATATTGGACTTCATATAGGTCTGTAGCTTGTCTTTATAAAAAAAAAAGCCTCCAATGTTAAGAGGATTCATAGGTATTAGATTCAGTTTTGGATCAAAGAAAGGCAGAATGAATATATGGTATCATAGAAACAGTAGTATATATATATTTTATATATATATATATATATATATATATATATATTCATATATATATATATATATATATATATATATATATATATATATATTTATGTATTTATTGTGTATATATATATATATATTTGTGTGTGTGTATATAATAACTAATATACATATATATATATATATATATATTATATATATATAAATATATATATATATATATAATATATATATATATATATATATATATATATATACATAACATATAAGCGAAAATCCACAGGAAAACGGATAGTCGAAATCCAAGCGCTTTCGCCTTTACTCAGACATTGTCAAGGAGTTAATGAAGAACAATTGGAGAGAAAGGTCTCAGGTACAACACAAGATCAAGAATACCAGATGGTTAATTGTCAAAAGGGTAAAAATTAATCCAGGATTATCGGATATCACACGGTCACAAACCTAAACAGATTGACCCTAACCGAAATTACAAAGTTTCTTTACAGTCCAAAACATGTAAAAACTGAACATATTAATTTGACGCTGAAATTAAAACTATTTATGATATTGCAATGAAACTTAAATACTCAAGGACCTTTGTAGATGTGGCATGGAAAAGAGCTAGAAAAACATTTTATTCAACTAATGACAAACTTGAATTTAGTAAGCATAACATTCTAAAATTACCCTATGATGAAAGGTTTTTAGATATTCCTGGAATTTTAAAGCTTTTTAACATAAATGTTGTTTTCAGTAATATTAATGTCAAGAATTTAGTAATCTCCTAAAGATCTTCCAGGCTGCATATATGAAATTCCTTCCAAAAAGTGTGATAAAATCTATTACGGACAAACCGGTAAATCTCTTTCACAACGTCTCAAGCAACATCAATATTCTGTGAGAACTGGGCAAATATCGAATGCATTATTCGTACATATGAGAGATTTAGACCATCCTATTAACTGGAGTCAAGCAAGAGCCTTAATCCCATGTTAATGACACCAGTTTTAAATGGAATATCATTGAATCTTGTTTCATACAAGTTCAAATAATAAAAATGTTCTAAATTTAAGTCTTTGGTTTATTTAAACTTGATGCTTTCATAATGAAAAAAGTTGTAGATAAATATAAGCAACAAAATTAATATATTCAGTTTTTACATGTTTTGGACTGTAAAGAAACTTTTTAATTTCGGTTAGGGTCAATCTGTATAGGTTTGTGACCGTGTGATATCCGATAATCCTGGATTATCTCTTTTAATTTTTACACTTTTGACGATTTAACCATCTGGTATTCTTGATCTTGTTTTGTACCTGAGACCTTTCTCTCCAATTGTTCTTCATTAACTCCTTGACAATGTCACAGTAAAGACGAAAGCGCTTGGATTTCTGACTATCATTTTCCTGTGGAATTCGCTTATTTATGAAGTCACGTACATCTACTGTGATTTTTAGGCATATATATATATTATTATATATTGCTACTGTTAAAATGCATATTTCCCCTCTTTGAAATGTTATGTAGAATTGTGTAACATTTTTTCAGATTCCTAGATTAGCTTTAGAAAGGATGGAATTTTTAAAAATGTGTGTTCAGATTTTGCATTACATGTTATAAAAGAATATATATTAACGTAGAATGTAAAAAGAGAGAGATTTTCTTTGTCTGTTCGAAACTACGAATGTTTAACTTTTATGTCAACACTGTAAGATTAGAGGGTCTGCGAGATCCGTTTGCTTTCCTAAATCTGTCAGTCAACGCATTTGATAGCAATCGAATCGAGTCTTCGCGATGTTATCAAAACATGTCAATCTTAATTATCGCTCAACCTCCGTTTCAGTCGGGTACGTGTCTGTTGAGCAGACTTGTCTTGTACGTGTATGTCTTTGATCAAAGCCACGTGGAGATTGCACATTTCTTTATGAAGATTGCGTCAGATTTCAAACTTTCTGGAAGCATTCGTGCCAAATACGTTTTTTGTCATCTGCCCTGTCCAGCTTCCGTAAAGGAAGAGATTTCATTACATCTTAGAACCTCGAGGCATTAACATCTTGCTCTCATTCTCTCTCTCTCTCTCTCTCTCTCTCTCTTTCTCTCTCTCACTCGACATCATTGAGATTATATTAACGTAACATAAATTGGTCACTCGTAACTTAGAATTTCATATTTGATATTTCTTAGAGTTTGGTTAGTGTTATTTAGTTTATTTTTTGTGGATTCTGAACAAACATTGTTTTGTAACGGCGCCTGGTTTTTGTGAGTGTGAATCAAGCCTGCAGCAAAGAAAGAAAGAAATTGGTATACCAAAAAGGTAAAGTGTGTTATATTTTTATTAGTTGCAACTAATAACGGTTAGGTAATAACTAATAATTGTTAGGAACAGTGATTAACTAATAACTAATATTTAATGGTTATGATGGTTTGGTTAACTAATAACTAATAACAGGTGGTTATGAAGGTTTGGTAAAAACTGATGGTTACAATGTTTTGAGTGAAAAGATTTACACTTTTACACATTGCATATTTTTTGTGTTTGTGTTTGTTCCACTGTTTGTGTACTTGTTCATTTTCTTAATGAAGTGTGCCTTTTTATTTTATATTTTCATTTGCATTCACAATTTAATTGACTTCGTTATTTTCATTGCTTAATCATTACACATTTAATTAAATTTAACATTTGTGAATTAATTTGCATTTACTTAGAATTCTTTTCAAGTTTTGTTGTTGTTTAGCACTTGTGAATTAATTTCAAATTTTCAATTATTGCCTAACACTTTTGAATTTCAATTGAAATAATTTTCTTGAATTTTGTGATAAATTAATTTTGATTTGATTTTACTTAATTTGATTCAAGAATTAATTAAACTTTACTTTGTTTTCAAGTAACAGTAATTTTCCCTGATATTGTGAATTTTACTTATAAATTTTGAATTTGATAATAAATTTTTGTATTTAAACTTTTTATAAGTGTTTTTATTTTTATACCAGTATATTTGCATTTGTTTATATTTATGTTAGGTAGAAACATAGAGTGGTAATTGATTTGCTTTCCTTCAATTTACTTGAAGTGACTTAGAACCAGGGAAGTACTTATGACAACTCTTATCTTCCAAACATTGTCAACTAGGCCAATAAAATCACATAAATATAAAAATATGCTATTTATTACACTGTAAATTATCATTCCACTCTCCTGGATTAGTCTAAGTAATCCCCCAAAGTCTTAAATTGTCAACTGCTACATTTCAATAGTCAGGCTTAGAGAATCCCGTTTCTAGAATAATGATATGGGACCCATCTGTAACAAAGAGATATATTCATTATATTCCCTACAACACAATGTTAAATAAATGTATACACTTTGCACTTCTCTCTTTTCAAAGGCAACTGTTTGTAAGTCATTTAAATATGTGCCATACCTTTTTGAGATGGGCCTTGCCTCAACACCTGGTGTCCTCGGAACCGTCTTCCTTCCTATCTCAAAGGAATGGGCTTTCCTCTTAAGTGTCTTGAGCGGCCGGACCTGTTATGCACATACAAACGAATGTACGTATCTACCACACCCCAAGATCACCCGTGGCAACAGCTCGAACAGCCACCAATAATGCACACACATCAAATTCCTTCGTCCAAGAAGGCTATCTTTAGGCGCTCTCTGTCTCCAAGCCAGAGAAGCTGACACATCATGTAATTCATTAAAACATCAATTCATACTATAATATATATATATATACATATATATATATATATACTATAATATATATATATATATATATATATATATAGATAGATAGATAGATATATATATATATATATATATATATATGTGTGTGTGTGTGTGTGTGTGTGTGTGTGTGTGTGTGTGTGTGTGTGTGTATTTTATCACATCACCATGATTCATATATATGCATTAAGCTAAAAATGTCCTTAAATTTCTAATTCGCTCTACCTCGGAATTAATGTAGATTCGAACCAGCGAACAGAGGGGAAATCAGGACTTCAGTGAAATTACCGACTCGGCCAACAACTCACTGATTGTCACTGAAGTCCTGATTTCTCCTCTGTCCGCTGGATCGAATCCACGAGAGGACGAAATAATTATCAACTGAAAAATTCCCCTTCGGTATAATTCCGAGGTAGACCGATATTAAAGGACACTTGTGAGCTTAATGCAATATATAATAATTATATTATATTATAATAATATATAATATATATATTATAAAATACATATTTACTATATTATATTAATATATATATTTTCATATTTCAATATATATATATAATATAATATATATAATATATATAATACTAATACTGGTCCTTAATTTTTTACCAGATACATAATTAATTACATTAGCCACAATTCCGTCTTAACTTCTCGAATTCTGTACACTTTATTGAACCCACTCGTCACCACGATGCCTTAGCTCCAAATGCCAAAATAGTAAGAAATACTGACGTCAGCTACCATACATTAGAATTACTTCATATTCTGTCATTACGATGGGTATGTATGATTCCCATGGTTATGTCACATGATTTATAAAAATGAGTAAAACTCTGTACATGGACCACTTTGCCCTTTCCAGGGTGACCTGGGGTTGATCTGTATATATGTGCATATATTGTCCAAGAACTATAAAATACTTTCTCCTTCCATTTTGGGGGGTACAAAAATATGTTAAAGGAAAAATTTTAATACCTGAATAAAAAGTCTCCATTTTTCCTTTTATTTATGTGATGTGAATCGACATCTGCTTTAGATTCATCTCCAAAATTATCCATTTCTTTCTTAGTTCATTGCCCACCATCACAAATAAACAGTGATGATGATGATGATGATAATGATGATGATGCCATGATATTTTGTGCATAGGTAAAGAAGTAACAATCCTAACAAAAATGCTTGACTTTCTTAATATTTAGTTTCCGAAAATAACGAAACCCTTCCACAGCATCTCTCGAATTTAATTTCGGGCTGTAACTCGAATCTTATAAATATAATTGATGATTATCTCACTGAGGCTTTCACCCTTTGCATGGTGTGCTTATTGACAGAGTAATAAACAGTCATACTCAGTGATTTTTATTTCATCTACCTTTTCTCTCTCCCATAACAGTCGACTAGCAGATAAGTGTTTAAATCACTACTTAGGTCAGCAGAGGCACACTGGATTATAGAGAACTCGCCCTGTCGTAGCTCTTTATTTGGTTCGAGAATCGAACAAGATGCGTCCAGTTATGAGCACAGAGCACCTCAACAAGTTCGAAGCTACGTGGTTCTAAAGAAAGACGTCACCTTTATCATGAACAAATGAAAAATAAAGAAAAAGAATCCTTCAAATAGAAGATTGCAGGGAGTGTTACCAAAGCAGCAAGGATTCAACTGAAGCGGAAGGCACTCCCGCCGATTGACTACTATTCATCGTTTCAATAAGTCTCTGTAGAACAACTACCTATATTCCATTTTCTCCTGTTATTTAACGTGGTTTTGAAAATAAATTGTAAACCTCTGCAAAATTTCTCAATGTTAGAGAAATTTTATCGCTGACCCAATAAACTTGGCCAACGACTTACAATGTACTTGTACATTGATGTCAAATCAACATCACTCATTTACAAACATATAAAGTGACGTATGTTAGATATGACTAACCTTCAGTTCTTAGAATGGAACTAATCGTTAGAAATACTGATCTACCTCAAATAAAAATAATGATCAACACAAAAAACACACGAGATCGAACAGGTCAGCTCATTAGCTCACGAAAAAACGTTTTAGGTTATCAGCGAGCAAACACCTTTGTCGAGATTAAGAATAGTTGCAGAGGTTTATAATCTATTTTCAAAACCAAGTTAGATAACAGGAGAAAATGGAATGTAAGTAGTAGCTCTACACAGACTTATTGAAAGTATGAATAGTAGTCAATCAGCTGGAGTGACTTCCACTTCAGTTGAATCCTTGCTGCTTTGTTAACACTCCCTGTAATGTTCTATATGCAGGATTTTTTTTTTTATATTTGTTCATGGTAAAGGTGACGTCTTTCTTTAGAACCACGTAGCTTCGAACTTGTTGAGGTGCTCTGTGCTCATAACTGGACGCCCCTTGTTCGATTCTCGAAATAGATAAAGAGCAACGACAGGGCGAGTTCTCTAAAATCCAGTGTGCCTCTGCTGACCTAAATAATTTAAACACTTAACTGCTAGTAGATTGTTATGAGAGAGAGAAAAGGTAGATAAAATAAAAATCACTGAGTATGACTGTTTATTACTCTGTCAATAAGCACACCATGCAAAGGGTGAAAGCTTCAGTGAGATAATCATCAATGATATTTATAAGATTCGAGTTACAGCCCGAAATTAAATTCGAGAGATGCTGTGGAAGGGTTTCGTTGTTTTCGTAAACCAAATGTTAAGAAAGTCATACTTGCAAGCATTTTTTGTTAGGATTGTTACTTCTTTACCTATGCACAAAATATTATGTTATCACCATCATCATCATCGCTGTTTATTTATGGATAATTTTGGAGATGAACCTAGAGCAGATGTCATTCACATCACATAAATGAAAAAGGGAAAGCGGAGTCTTTTTATTCAGGTGTTACAGTTTTTCCTTTAACATATTTTTGTACTTCCACAAATGGATGGAGAAAGTATTTTATAGTTCCTGGACAATATATGTAAATATATGCAGATCAAGCCCAGGTACAGCAAATTGCACGTATTACCTAAAAAGGACTACAATGTCGGAAGAGGCTCTTACGAAAACTGGATACTAAGAAAAAAGAGATTATGTAAATAAATTGGTGATAATCTTGGATGGTAGGGATAACCAAGACTTAGAGAAGAGACATGTTGAGGAGATTATTGTATTACCCAGGGTTGAAGGACATTTTTATATAATCAGGACACTTGAGGATGGTATTGCGATTATTCAGCAGCCAAAAATAGATGCATGGACAAGGCTGTAGTGATCGCAGAATAAACCTAAAAGGTGGAGCACAGAGCACCTCATACTAGATGTAAGCACTCACCGGATAGTGCCTTATGTTTCAGTTTGTTCTTTGCTTCATTGTTTTAATATTAGATGGAAAAATATTCATAAAAGCGTTTCCTTGCTTATCAAATCAAGGTTTTCTCATATCCCACCAAAGATGGTACATGATGTTGATAACCGTCTGTCCGTGTCAGTTTATTTGCAAGTTTAAGTTAATGATGAAATGTCAGTCGGTATGTCTGTCATCAAGATAAGTTACATGTGGACAGGACCATAACCCAAGGGAAAATTTATTAAGACTAATTATGTATTTGCACCCATAAGCAGATCCGACTGCTTTTCAGAAAAGGCATTCAGAGACTGCTAACCCATACAAAGCCAAATACCTATCAAAGTCTGTCCAGGTTTTGACGTGAAGCTGTTAATGCAACAACAACAGCAACAACAACAACAACAACAACAACAACAACAATAATAATAATAATAATAATAATAACAATAATAATAATAATAATAATAATAATAATAATAATAATAATAATAATAATAATAATAATAATAATAATAATAATAAACATAAATGGCAAACCAGGCTTCAAGGCGTTCATTAGTTTCAGCATGGCAGCCAAATCCTCATTTGCATGCTGATCGATATGAAGAGAATAATTCTATCTGTCGATATAATGATCATTCTATATACAGCATAGAGTCAATTCCTATGGATGTACTGGAGAAGAAATTGTTTTTGGATTATAAAGATTATTCAATTGTTCGTCGTATATTATCTTATTGTGATGAAATTGGAGAGATTTTGAAACTTTTTTTAACAACTACATCTCAATGGTTCCTACAATTAGATATAGCTCAGAATGGAAGAAGAGGTAATCTACAATGCTTGGCTATTCTTGTAATGATAGATATCGAATATCGTTTTACAGTTGCGCAGAAAACCCACGTTCTTGCCTCATAAATTCACTTCAGCATTTATCGTGACACCAGTAAGATAGCATGATATACAATCTTCTTATTGAGAGCTCTTTGAATTTGTTCCCAGAATTCTCTTGCCTCAGAATTTGGCATCATCCGAAACACCTATCCCATCGATTGTGCGCACAATTATTGCAAAGGCAGTTAACATGACCCTGGGTTTTTTGCTCCTCCGTTTGTGGTTATGAAAGCTATAAAAAAATTGCTTTTTTGCAAATTAAAAAGAAATATTGCCATCAATGGCTCAAAGGTCTTTTGTGGCTAATTTTTCTTATTCTGGAATTGATGTAAAATATATTTATTTACAACCATAGCAAAGTAAGTACTAAACTCAAAACCGAAAATTTAAGTGTTTTTCATAGCATGGTCATTATTAACGTATGTTCGGAAGTTCATTCAATTATTTTTTTTTATCAACGGATAGTTACAGTAACAAATATAAAAACCAATAAGAACATGTTTATAAAATAAAGTAAAACTACGAATTCATTAGAGTAAATGTGGAAGGACATGACAGGGACACCAAATAAGCCTTCATTACCCCAGATAAAGGTTGCCCCGAGGGGAAAACGTGCTCTAGGCCCCGTGTTTCGTTCCATTATCTAAGGAAGTGGTTAATGATTTATATAAACCTCTTGTAACTCCATGTAGTAACGCCACACAAATAAATTGTTCTGTGAACTTAATACGCTCTAGCATGTTGACTCTGATATATTTTTAGATGGTAAATATTTGGTTTTTACATGTTTTTTTAAGTAATACCGGTGTTTGTATTGGTAAAAATATAATACAACATCAATAAAAGGTATATTATCTATTCTTATTCGAAAGGATATAGTAAAATATATAGCTAGAAAATATTTTCATAATGTAAGCCATAAGACGGAAACACTTTACTTTACCTCTGGCATACAAAGCTCTTCAACAAAGCTGAAGATAATATATGATCTGACCAAAAGAAATTACGGACAATAAATCAGCGTCTTTTCTCGTTAAACTAGCTTACATTATTTATTACTTTAACTGAATGCTTATGCATATGACTCGCACGAAGGTAAGCGTCGTTATGGTTTCAATTTTATGCAAATATTAGAATTTAAAACATAATAATACTCACATAAGTGCGCTTCGGAATAACTGGAGGGAACATGCGTTGCCTTACTAAGCCAATAGTACATTTTATAATTGAGAAATTTTCAGGCAGACTGTTCATTATGAAAAACCCAATATCAATCCGATCAAAAAAATTCATGATATCTTAATTAATTAGTTGTTTCTTATATCGAATATTTAAACATTTAGAAGAATAACGATAAAACATGAATTAGTATGCAGTCAATTTTGATGTCCGAAATAAAAAAAAAAAAAACGTCACACAACCAGAGGTCCTCTTTAAGATTAATATCCCCAGTAAGCATGACCTGTGATAATAATAAAACTGTTTCCTCTGAGTACTGATCTTGGTCTATCTGTATTTATATCTTATGGCCTTATTTTGTATTAAGTCCGATTTTAGATAATATAGGTTTTATCTGATATGATGTTACTGGTTTTTATTTCAGTTATTTTCTATTGATGTACAAACTGTAATCGTTGTATTTTAGCCCCGATGAGGAGGTAATTTTTCGAAAACTGGGCCAGCAATAAACTAATGTTTACGTTACTCACGTTTTTCCTATATATATATATATATATATATATATATATATATATATATATATATATATATATATATATATATTTATATAAGAAAAACGTGGGTGACGTACCCATTAGTTTATTGCTGCCAG
>NC_087207.1:82573261-82575761 GCF_015104395.2 Macrobrachium nipponense
TCAATTTTTCAGCCTGATGATGAGGTTTTATACCTCGAAATCTCTAAAGTAATAAAGAATGTTCTTCCAGGTCTTGGCAATATTATTCATCATTAAGCTAAACATATATATAAAAATATATATATATATATATATATATATATATATATATATATATATGTATATATATGTATATATATATTATATATTATATATATATATATATATATATATATATATATATATATTATTCGTTAAAAGCAATTGCTTTAGTGTCATGTGGCACCAAAAAGTTTCTTGCAGGTATGTTCATACCGACGAAGTTTTTTCCGATTCGCATTCGTCAATTTCTGCTGAAAAATATGCAGACTTCCTTCTTCCACTTATTGAATTTTGTCGCGACAGCTGTTTCGCCTTATGGCAATAACCATTAAGCTGTTAATCCCTAAACCAACCAGTACCCATACCTCAAGGTCATACTCCCACTCAATGAAATAAATAGATCGAAAGGTCAGATTGTAAGCCAGTAGTCGTTTGATAATGCCATTAAGCGAAACAGCTGTTTGTACGTAAGAGACTATTTTGAAAACCTCTTTAAAAAAGAAAAACGTAATAAATCTATTCAACGAATGTTTCTTAGTTTAAGCAATAATGCTATAGACAAAAAGGAAAGTGAGATATTAACCTTTTGGAAAGATATGAAGCAAAACTTCGTAAGTTTAGTGAAATTTGTATTTAAGAATAAAACCGCTGTAAAACTGAACTAACGAATAATTACTCTCACCCCGAAAGAAGGAGATTTAGATCAAATTTCAAACTGGAGACCGATAACAATGTTAAATGTAGATTTTAAAGCCATTGCTAAAATAATAACTAACAGATTTAAAAATGTATTAAAGCTGTTAATATCCCCCGAACAGTTTAGCTGTCTTGAAAACAGGCCAATAATCAATTTAAATGTTTTAATGAGAGATATTATCGTTCACATCAATAAGTAACAAGAAGGCAGCTATGATAAACCTGGACTGGTCGAAAGCTTTTGATCGTGTAGACCATGAATTTTTCTATGTAATATTGGAGAAATTTTGTTCCGACAACGAATTTATCCAGATAATACAATTGTTATGCGAATACCCTGAAAGTGATAAGCGTAAAGGTAACCTCTGAGCCATTTTCCATTAAAAAATCTGTAAGACAGGGATGTCCCTTATCTATGATTTTATTCATTGTGCATCAAGAACTTTTCGATAGAATGATAAAAATGCAGCTTTCAGAGTTCGCCCTAAAGTTACTTAATCAACTGAAAGTCTCTGTTATTGGTTATGCTGATGACTCTGTATTTATTGTAACTATACTCGGTTTTTTTCCATCTGCCCACCCACCTGTGGTGTTTGCGTATGGTAACACTGCGTCCCGGGCTTTAGATAGTTCCATTCAGCTTACATTCAACAATTATAATAATATCCTATTTCGAATATTAACGATGTAATTCGCATACAGTAAATTATTAAAACACTTTTCAGTTGCAAATGTACACCCAGATATCCTTTTATTTACCTAAAACTTACACATAGCGTAACTATCGAAAGCCCAGGACGCAGTGTTACCATACGCAAACACCACTGGCGGGTGGACAGATGGAAAATACAGAGTATAGTGACGAAGGTCTAATAGAATCTATAAGGACTATGAAAAAGCGTCAGGTACCCTTTTGAATAAAAACAAAACTTCCCTTTTAGGTATTGGGTACTGGAAAAACAGAACAGAATGGCCAATTAAAGGCTACCAGGTTCTTCAAGATTCTTATAAAGTGTTAGGTGTCTACCATAGTAATAGCCTTCAGCAAAAGTGTCGAGTGAAACTGGTCTGTTTTGGAAAATAAGATTACGAAGGTGGTTGGTATTTTTCAGAACAGAAGATTAACAATATTTCAAAAGTTTATAGTGAGGAATTGTAAGATTTTAGCAAAAACCTGGTATGTATCACATGTTTATCTAATACCAAATACATTTGCACAAAGAATTCAGAGATGTGTGTATAAATATATGTGGAATAGCATTTATGAACCAATTGCTAGAAAAACTATGTTTCTTGATAAATTAAAAGGAGGCGTTGGAATTTATAATATTTTGTGCAAGTCAAAATCTAATATGTTTCCTACCTTTCTGAAAAATTGTATCAATAGAGGTTTTGGTTATGAAATGCTTTATTTCTTTTGTAAAATTCGGGCGACTTTTCTAATTGAAATTGACGTCAATTATATGGACTGCACGATTTTATCCCGCCTTGTTATAATACAATGGTTGACCTTAGGAAAGTTTGCCGCTTTAAAAATTATCCTAATGTGTCAAATAAGGAAATTTATTGGTTGTTAATGGAATGTAATTATTACAAACCCAAGATTGAATTATTGTTTCCCCTATTCAATTGGACTGTGATTTGGAAGCATGTTAACAATAAGTATATTGATAAGAATGGCAGAGAAATACTTTATAGGTATATTTATGAAATACTGAATACA
>NC_087207.1:82580761-82600761 GCF_015104395.2 Macrobrachium nipponense
TTCTGACCTTATAAATCATCGTCGAACTCGGCTATTCGTAGTTATAATCGATATCCATGTTAACAAATTCGAATGTTTTACGAACGGAGCCATATAATGAATAATTATCACATCACTGTGATTCATATAAATTATTCGAGCCACAATTGTCCTTTAATCTTTGATTTGCTCTACCTTGGAATTGATAAATTTTCTTATATGTGAACCGAAGGGGAGTTTTTTCGTTGATAATAATTTTGTCCTCTCCTGGGTTTAAACCACCGTCCAGCAGACAGGGTCGAAATCAAGACGTCAATGACTTAATCGATTCGGCTAACAAGTGACGTTATAAGTTTATATCGATTCTGACCTTATGAATCCCCACAGATCTCGGTTATTCGTAATTAGAATCGATTTCCAACCCCCTCTACCATGTTAACAAATTTGAACATTTGTCAGACGTAGAAATATTATGAATAATTATCACATCACCGTGATTCGTATAAATTATTCAAGCTACAAATTTGCTTTAATATCTAATTTGCTCTACCTCAGAACTGATATATTTCATATATATGTAAACCGAAGGATAATTTTTTTCTTTTATTTAGTTGATAATAATGTCGTCCTCTCATGGGTTCGAACCACAGTCCAGCGACAGGAACGAAATCAAGACATCAGTTATGTTATCGATTCGGCTAACAAGTGAGGTTGTAAGTTTATACTGATTAAGTTTATACTGATTCTGACCTTACAAATCACAGTCGAACTCAGTTATTCGTAATTAGAATCAATATCCAGGCCCCTCTACCATGTTAACAAATTCAAACATTTGACTAACATACCCATATTATGAATAATTATCACTTTACCGTGATTCATTTAAATTATTGAAGCTACAAATGTTCTTTAATATCTAATTCGCTCTACCTCGGAATTGATATATTTTCATATATGGAAACCGAAGGAGAAGGTTTTAGTTGATAATAATTTCGTCCTCTCATCGGTTCGAACAATCATCCAACAGACAGGGACGAAATCAAGACGTAAGTGACGTTATCGATTCGACTAAAAAATAAGGTTATAAGTTTACCGATTCTGACCTTACAAATCACCGTCACACTCGGTTATTCGTATTCGAATCAATATCCAACCCCCTCTACCACATTAACAAATTCAAAGATTTGACAAACGTACCCATATTATGAATAATTATCACATCACCACGATTCATATAAATTATTTGAGCTACAAATGTCCTATAATATCTAATTCACTCTACCTCGGAATTGATATATTTTCATATATGTAAACTGAAGGGGAATTTTTTAGTTGATAATAATTTCGTCCTCATGTGGATTTGAACCACCGTTCAGTGGATAGGGACGAAATCAAGACGTCAGTAACGTTTTTGATTTGGCTAACAAGTGAGGTTATAAGTGTATACCGATTCTGACCTTAAAAATCACCGTCAAACTCGGTTATTCATAATTAGAATCAATATCCAACCCCCTATACCATGATAACAAATTCGTACATTTGACAATGGTAGTTATATTATGAATAATTATTACATCACAGTGATTCGTTTAAATTATTTGAGCTACAAAGTGTCCTTCAATATCTTATACACTACCTCGAAATTGATATATTTTCATATATGCAAAGCATATATGAATGATAATAATTTTGTCCTCTCGTGGGTTCAAACCACCGTCCAGCGGACAAGGACGAAATCAAGACATCAGTGACGTTATCAATTCAACTAACAAGTGAGGTTATAAGTTTATACCGATTCTGACCATACAAATCACTGTCGAACCCGGTTATTCATAATTAGGATCGATATCCATCCCCCCTACCATGTTAACAAATTTGAACATTTGGCGAACACAGGCATGATATGATTAAATCACGTTACCGTGATTCATTTAAATTATTGAAGCTACAAATGTCCTTTAAAATCTAATTCGCTCTACCTCGGAATTGAAATATTTTTATATATGATACCAAGAGAGAATTTTTTAGTTGATTATCATTTCGTTCTCTCGTGGGTTCGAACCACCTCCAAGAAGACAAGGACAAAATCAAGACATCAGTGACGTTATCGATTCAACTAACAAGTGAGGTTAGAAAGTTTATACCGATTCTGACCATACAAATCACTGTCGAACTCGGTTATTCATAATTAGGACCGATATCCATCCCCCTCTACCATGTTAACAAATTTGAACGTTTGGCGAACACAGCCATAATATGAATAAATCACATCACCGTGATTCATATAAATTGTTCGAGCTACAAATGTCCTTTAATATCTAATTCACTCTACCTCGGAATTTATATATTTTCATATATGTAAACCGAATGGGAAATTTTTTAGTTGATAATAATTTCATCCTCTCGTGGGTCCGAACCACCATCCAGCGGACAGGGACGAAATCAACACGTCAGTGACATTCTGGATCTGGTTTATACTGATTATGACGTTACAAATTACTGTCGAACTCAATTATTCATAATTAGAATCGATATCCTACCCCCCTCTACTATGTTAACAAATTCAAACATTTGACGAACATAGCCATATTATGAATAAGTATCACATCACCGTGATTCATATAAATTATTTGTGATACAAAATGCCCTTTAATATCTAATTCGCTCTACCTCAAAATTGATATATTTTCTTCCAGCGGACAAGGACAAAATCAAGGCAGCAGTGATGTTATCGATTTGGCTAATAAGTGTAGTTATAAGTTTATACCAATTCTGTCCTTAGAAATCACCGTCAAACTCAGTTATTCGTAATTAGAATCGATATCCAACCCCCTCTACAATTGTAAAAAATTTGAATATTTGACAAACGTACCCATATAAATTATTCGAGCTACAAATGTCCTTTAATATCTAAGTTGCTCTACATCGGAATTAATATATTTTCACATATGTAAACTGAAGGAAACTTTTTTAGTTGATTACAATTTCTTCCTCTCGTGGGTTAGAACCACCATCCAGCCGACAGGGACAAAATCAAGACATCAGTTACATTATCGATTTGGCTAATAAGTGAGGTTATAAGTTTACACCGATTCTGACCTTACAAATCACCATCGAACTCGGTTATTTGTAATAAGAATCGATATCCAACCCCCCATCCATGTTAACAAATTCGAACATTTGACAAACATAGCCATATTACGAATAATTATTATGTCACCGTGAGTCATATAAATTATTCAAGCTACAATTGTCCCTTAAAATCTAATTCGCTCTACCTCAGAAATGATATATTTTTATATATGAAACCAATGGGTAATTTTTTAGTTGATAATAATTTCGTCCTCTCGTGGATTCGAACCACCGTCCAGCAGGCAGGGATGAAATCAAGACATCAGTGATAATATTGATTTGGCTAACAAGTGAGGTTATAAGTTTACACCAATTCTGACCTTACAAATCAGCGTTGAACTCGGTTATTCGTAATTAGAATTGATATCCAACCCCTTCCATTACGTTAACAAATTTGAACGTTTCACGAACGTAGCCATATGATGAATAATTGTCACATTACCATGATTCATAAAAATAATTCAAGCTACAAATGTCCTTTAATATCTAATTCGCTCTACCTCGGAATTGATATATTTTTATATATGACACCAAGAGGGAATTTTTTAATTGATTATCATTTCGTCCTCTCGTGGGTTTGAACCATCTCCAAGCAGACAGGGACAAAATCAATATGTCAGTGACGTTATCGATTCGGTTAACAAGTGAGGTTATAAGTTTATACTGATTCTGACCTTACAAATCACTGTCGAACTCGGTTATTCGTTATTAGAATCCATATTCAACCCCCTCTGCTATGTTAACAAATTCGAATGTTTGATGAACGTACCCATATTATGAATAATTATCACATCACAGTGATTAATATAAATTATTTTGCTCCCCTGCCCCACTTGGCGCTCCCACACGTATTCTTATACCTTCATAGTGCACAGAAATATCAGCAGATAAGAAGACTACCAGACCCAGGTTTTACAGGTACTATGAGATGGAATTTCTAGTGCAGTCAGGAAATCGTTTTCTCTGTATTTCATTTCCATTCTTCCAAGTCGACTTTTTGCTCCTTCTTTGTTCAGCTTCTCACTCCCCCAATTACGGTTCAATGCTGTGCTTAATTCCCTTGTGATGCTAGTAAACATCCCCTAGTTTAGTCAAGCAATGTACTAGTTCTTTCGGTGTAAACTCCCAGTCATTTAGTGCCCCTTGAGTGGGGTATAATATTTTTAGCTAAGAGAAAGTAGTGTTTAACGTTCCCCACGTTAACCCTAGCTTTTTTATGTGCTATCACATAAAGCATATATGTATTTAGGGAGTATATTCAAAACGAAAATAAGTGCCATATTTCGTGAATTCCAAGTGTAAATTGTCGAATTTCATATTGCAAAGAGATTTCATTGCTAGGATTTTTAATGTGAATCAGTACACTACTCATTTAGCCTGAAGCGCATTATTCCTCTCTCTCTCTCTCTCTCTCTCTCTCTCTCTCTCTCTCTCTCTCGCAAGTTTAGACAGGATAGGAGAATTTGTATCCCTGGCCACATGTCTAATCGAGCCCTATCCATTACCCCATTTATGAACAAAAGAACAGAATAGTAAATAAGAGAAAAGAAAAATAAATTGTTAGCATAAATTCATTTAACATTAGAATAAGGGAACTCAAATGAAAAGGTTTTTTTGTGCAGAGAGAAATAAAAAGGGCAAATACTTATTGCTCTCCACATAGGGCATGTGGTTTTCCCTTTACCTAAATTTCCCTAATGCGGCCTTGAAAAGCCAGGTGTGATTCCCCCCTACTGTCTAGCCGACCTGTGTGAAGGCCAAATTCTCAGGGAATTTAAATTGGCAGAATTGGAAGGTCTTAGGTTCGCAAGAGATAGCTAGGGTGACAAGGGTATGTTAGGGAGCTATGTGGTGTTGGTAATTACGCAGCAGTGAGAGATTATTTTATTCTGGTTCTCCCTCTTCCCTTTAGTGTTGTTCGATACTAGCGTAAAAATACGAATTCTGAGCATAGCCAGGTTGAAAGGGTAAGATAGGCCCAGGATTTGCCATGGTAAAAAGGGAAAAAAAATTGTATCACCTTTTCATCTTCACCCTCAAGACGATAAAATAAAGACCCTTATATGCATGGACCACGTTTTTTTCATGTTGAGTTTTCTATGAACCCGTGGTGCCAAATCCTTTATTTGTTCTTATTTACAACCCAGTTGAAGTGGCATTTACAGATCCCATTACAAAACCGTATTCATCTTGAGGTTTCCGTGTTTACAAAATTCATTTGCTACACCACGACTTTTCACATTGAGTTTTCTGTGAATTCGTGGCAAGATTCCTCTTGTTTATTGACAAATGAGTGCTCACGTTGAGGTTTCCACGTTTACAAAGTTCATTTGCTACACCGCGACTTTTCACATTGAGTTTTCCGTGAATTCGTGGAAAGATTCCTTTCTTTTCATTTTATTTACAAGCCAGTACTCGCGTTGAGGTTTCTGCATTTACAAAATTTATTGCTAAATCTATTATCAGCATTGAGTCTGCTGAACCGTAAATTACAGAGATTTTACGGTGTGAGTTTTCAGCAGCTCTATGCGCCAGTAGTAACCGTATTTACAGGGATTTTATGGTCACCTTGCTAAGTATCGGCATTGAGCATTCCAAATACCCCTGGAGACATTTGTAGTTTTCCTACTGTCTTCCATCCTATTATCCTCAGGCTAGACTACTAGCGTTTTACCGCTGAGAAGAGGGCCTGTAACGCAGCAGTGGATCAGAGCCTTCACCTAAGCTGGAAGTCATGGGACTAGAGGGCGCAAAATTGAAAAATTGGGTGAACGATAAGTTGTAGGAAGCTGCCCAAGAGAGAGCAGCCAAAATGGAGAAGGAGAGAGAAGCACAAGAGAAAATAGCAGCTGAGAGGGAAGCACAAGAGAAAATAGCAGCTGAGAGGGAAGCACAAGAGAGAAGAGAAGCAGCTGAAAGAGCATTCCAAGCAGCTGAAAGGGAGAAAGAAAGAGAAGCCCAAGAGAGAAGAGAAGCTCAAGAGAGAACATCAACTGGCTATGGCAGTCCAGAGTGCCACTCTGGCACCCCCGAGTGCCACATCCCCTGCACCACCTCCTTCACACTCTCGCCTCCACAGTGTGGCTCGATTATGTTGAACAGGTGTTCAAGAACTTCAATCCAATCCCTCAGGAAGTGGCCCTCCTTGGCAAGCACCTCGCTGGCAAAGGGCAGACTACATTCAAGGCCCCTCCCCTGAATGAATGACAAGATCTCACCCTCATCCGAGAGGCAATTCTTGGGGCTTACGTGTTAACCCCAGACCAGCGAAGGTAGAAATGGAGGACCTTGCCCAAGGAGGCTAACCAAACATGGACAGAGTGGGTAATCAAGAAGACACTGGCACTCCATAGGTGGACAAAGGCCTCCAACAAAACACCTGCTGAGGAGAACTTAGAACTCTTTCAATCAGATGACTTCCAGTCCTACGGTCCCTTTGATCTTCCCACCCACTTGGTGGACAATGCCCCTAAAACTATTTTGGAGTGCTGTAAATGGGCAGATGGCTACAAACCCTACCATCCGCTGCAAAGTTCTTTAAAGAGGAAAATTCACCTTGCTCTCCCTGTCACTCCTGCTGCCACATCTCAGTCTACCCAGTACCCCAATAATCCTCCAAAGATACCTGTGTGTGGGCATTGCATTAAAGAAGGGCACACCATGGAGCAGGGCCTCTCAAAGGTGGTTCCTCCTCAGCAAGCTGCCACTAATCCTCAGAATGGACTACCCCATCATCCTAAAAATAAGAATAACGGCCATTGGAACAGAGACAACCGGCCCAGGCCTGATCTTAGCAAAAGTTTCTGACTCATGCAAAGTGCATGGGCATACTGCTGCCTGGTTGGGATGCCCCAAGAAAGCTCCTGTTTCTGCCCTTGCTATGACAGTGACAAATCCTTCAGTTCTAGGTCCTCCTGCTCAGGGCCCCTTATTTGTCGCACCTCCCAGAGGTTGCTATCCTGCCCACCAGGTCCGAGCTTTTGACAACACTGGTGTACAGTTATCCATCATTCGAGAGGATAAAATTCCTTGTGGAGCTTAGGTTGATTGGCCCCAATTCATCACGATAGTGAGCCTCAACGATGTTAAGATGTTCTTGCCTACTGTATGGTTGAGAGTCACATGACCTCACCATTCTAAGATATGTACCATGGCACTAGCAACATATATTCCTGCTTGGACAAGATTTTACGTCGCCTCCTACCTTTGTACCATATCAGGTACCCGCCCTTACATAGCTCCAGACCCGTTCAACAGGCCTCCAAGAACTACCTCTGCACAGCCAGTGCCACTTGAAGGTGCTTAGCAGTGCCAGGCTACGTCCCTCATGGATGTTGAGCCACGTTTAAATCCTCTCACTAACCAGGAACGACCTCAGTGTCAGTGCCCAGGCACAACTTGAGTCTCTCTCCCAGAGCTCTAAGTCCTTGTTGCTTTCCCTCCACTGGCTTGGCCCCGTACCCATGCTGGCAGTTGAGGAAGAGCCAATTCCAATAGGAATCCTCCAGGACACCCATGACCACAGCACACACTCCACCTTGCAAACAGCCCCGAAGTCGGTCATCCCAATGGGTAAGCCCATCTTGAATACTGTTATCTCATCCATTCCCCCTCCGTCAGCAGCAACCGGTCCCGTAGTAATGACTCTGCCAAATCCTATTTGGCTGAAGAACTCAGGGAACCGAGCCACGCAGCATTAGGCATGGGGATGAGTGCCAGTGCCCTGGTTGTCACAGCAACCACAGCCAATGCATCTCCAGCATCTTCAAAGGGCTTGAGTCTTTCAAGGCCCCCGGCGGCATCATCAAACCGACCTCAGAGAGATCGAAGGAAGAAGGGAAAAGGACATCGAGGTTTTCAGAAACCTTATGGAAGTCTATAGTCTCTCCACACTAGTGCCTGGCACGGTGCCATGCTCTTATAGAGAATTCTGACCCTCTCCATTTAGGGGAGAGTGCAAGATTCTGGTACTTTTACTTCCTTCTTATCCATTTGTAACTTTCTATGTTTTGTACTGTTTATATCTTCTCTTCCATAGTTTTCTTTCCTCTGCTTCACCGCCTTTAGGCATATATTCCCATTGTATGCTCTGCTTAGGCAAAACCACATCCAACAGCTATTCTGGCCTTATAAATTAGTACTTTGTTATGAACTACTATCATAAATGTGCCGCAATTGGCACAGTGCCTTATTCTAGGCACATAGCATTCCATTTGACTAGGAAAAATGTTAGCAAGCAAAAATTGCTATAGCTTTAGAGATATTTTCCAAGCCTGGCTCGTTTATACATTGTTTTGATTTAATTGTTGATTTAGTGTTACTTCCTAGCCCTTATATTTTGAGAAATTGCCAATCTCTCTGGTAAGACTTACATTTCGTAGAATTTTATTGCCTCTCTATGGAAAATTACTTCATTAACTCTACCTTGTTAATTTGCACCAATGTTCCCTATAATGAAATTGATACTGCTAGGTTTATTAACACACCTACGAACGAGTCATATCACCCCATCAGGGCCAACTAGTAGTAGGTGTTGTCTTAAACAATTAAGCTGGCAGTATTATATGTGATAGAATTAAGCATACTATTATCACTGTAGGTTAAGTTTCATCTAATCATTTTTTGCTGTTAATTTTAACAGTCATTCCCAGTTTGACACTATATTTTAAAAGTAATCAAATTTTATTTTTCTTTACTGGAATATAGCAAGTTGTTAGTCTTATAGATGCGTCACACTTAATTTTCTAATATTCTTCATCAGTAACTTACTCTTACAAGAATTAAATTATTTTAAATCCTCTGCCTGCCAAGTAAACCTTCGTGAAATTATCATCAGCAGAGCTTTAATCTCGTTTTTATTAAAGTCCACCCAAGGGAGTATGGAAGGCTCAGCAATTTATATTTGTCATTTGGCCTTGTTTCTGGCTTGTATTGTCCATTCCATCCCGTCAGGTTGAAATGTCCTCTAGAATGGGGAGGTGTTCAGGATTTTAAGCCAGAACCAAGGAAAGGTAAGACCACTTTATAACCAGATTCAGTCATCCTTGCCTATATGCAAGTTGCCCCTGTGAACTTGAAGCCTCTATTCTCTCTGGATTTACTCTCCACAGAGGGTCTTGGATGAAGTAGTGGCCTATCCAGGCAAGATTTTAAAAGGCCAGGGCTCGAGCTGCTCATCCTCAGAATTTCCTCAGAATTTCCTCAGAACTTCCTCAGACTTTCTCAAGCCCTGCAGACTCCCCTACACCGCTTCTGCTACCCTCCACGCCACACCCCCCCCCCCCCCCCAGATAAGAAGACTACCAAACCCAGGATTTCTAGGTACTGTGAGATGTAATTTCTAGTGCAGTCAGGGAATCGTTTTGCCTCTTGTCTGTATTTTATTTATATTCTTCCAAGGAGACTTCCCTCAGCCCCCCACCCCTAGGCCCCTTTCTTTGTTCAGTTTCTCACTTTCCCAATGCTGTGATTAATTCCCTTGTGATGCTATTAAACATCCCATAGTTAATTCAAACAACGTACTAGTTCTTTCTGTGTAAACTCACTGTCATTTCATGTCCCATGAGTGGGTTGTAATATTTTTAGCTAAGAGCAAGTAGTGTGTAATGGTCCCCTCATGTTCCTCGGCTTAATAATGATGCTAGAATGCAATCTCTTTGCAGACAAACACCGTGCCTGATTTTGGGGGATATTGGGAACCCTTTGGAACAATGCATGCATTGAAATAACCCATTTTGGGCAAATTCTGATCTCTGAGTCTGGTTCATTTCCCAAACACATGTTTTCAGTGGATCGACAATCAACCCACCACATTAGTTCCTGGACCTACTGTAACTTAATGTAAGTAAAGGTCTTTTAAAACTAAAGTCCAGAGTAATGTAAATTTCTCCTTTTTCAGTAATATTGGCATTCTGCCATAGATTTTTTGTTTGTGATAACTCTTGTCCCTCCAGTCAAGGCCTATTTTAAAAGCGTTAGCCTACATCTTCAAGGAGGGCACGAACAGGTAATGACAACATAATATATATATATATATAATATATATATATATATATATATATATATTTATATATATATATATATATATATATTTTGACGAAGTGCCAAGTATCTGGTTACTACACTCACCAATCATTAAACGGGTACCTCAACAACAGCCAGACACCTGAACCTTCATCAAGACTGAATACTCTAAAGGCAACATTGATCCCTTGAACAACTTACCAGTATTGCAGAAAATCAGACTAAGTTCATTAAAACAGGTGTTAGCTAATCTTATGTGTAATTAAATTAATTAAAGGGCATCACTCCATCAACAACTTTAAAAGTCTCAGTATTTCCCTGATTTCAGAAGTCTAAGTACTTCCCTGGTTCTGACTCACTTCAAGCAAATTGAAGGAAAACAGCTCAAATACCACTCTATGTTTATACCTAAAATATTAAGTATGCTGGTGAAGAAAGAAAATACTTATAAAAATTAAAAAAAAAAAAATTCTTATCAAACTCAAAATTGATAAGTGAACTTCACAATCTCAGGGAAATTAACTGTTACTTGAAAAGAAAGCAAAGTTTAATTAATTCTTGAATGAATTAAGTAAAATTAAATCAAAATTAATTTACCACAAAATTCAAGAAAATTCATTAGTTCAATCAAAATTCAAAAGTGTTAAGTATTAACTGAAAATTGGAAATTTATTCTCAATTGTTAAACAACACTAAAACTTTAAAAGAATTCTAAGTAAATGCAAATTCTTTCACAAGTGTTAAATTCAATTAATATAATAATGAAAACAACCAAGTTAATTAAATGGTGAATGCAAATGAAAACATATCACAGAAAAATGTGGAAAATACTGAAATTGAATATAAAAAAAAACACACACTTCAAAAAGAAAATGGATAAATGCACAAAAAATCACTTCAGTATTAAAAATTTTTATAAATGCACAAAAAATCACTTCAAATGAAACAAACACAAAACACAAAAATTTGCAATGTGTAAAAATTTAAACTTGTTGCATGAAACCACTGTAACTATTAGATGCAACTAACAAACTTTCAATAAGATTACCTTGGTACCAATTTTCTTTCTGCTGCAGCTAACTCCAAAAATTTCGCCAATGCACAATATTTCACAAAAGAAAAGGCGCCGTTACACACTTGTGCAATGTTTGTTCAGATTCCACAAAAACACTAAATAATACTAAAAAACTCTAAGAAATACGGAATCTAAAATTTACAAGTGACCATTCAGTAAGTATTAAATCTTTACATTAATATCAAGTATGGTGAGGGAGAGAGAGAGGGAGAGAGAGAAGAAGTGACCGATGTACGCAAAGGATTCAAAGATTCAAAGTCTGTAATGAACGCTCTCTCTTTTATATGGAAGCTGAACAGTGGATTTCGCACAAAACGTTTTGGCTTGCGAAAGATGGTGCACTCTTTCTAGAAGCTTTTAATATGATGTAACTTTACAGAAAATTCGAGAAATCTTCACGTGGCTTCATCAAAGACATACACGTTTGAAACCAGTCATGTATGTAATCTGCTCAACAAAGAAGTACTCGATCGAAACAGAAGTCCCTGAGCAAGTAAGATTGACATGTTATGAAAACAAAACGGAGACTTCGAGGTCACTTATCTCAAGGCGATGACAAGTTGTGGAAACAATTTCTATCTTGGAACAGACAAAGTTAATCTCTCTCTTTTCACATTCTACATTATATTCTTTTAAATTATGTTATGTGAAATCTGAACATACATTTTTTGACATCCTATATATGTTATATAAAATTCTTTTATATAACATATATGCATTATGAAAAGTAGCTGCAAATAATATATATATATATATTATATATATATATATATATATATATATATATATATATATATATATATATATATATATATATATATATATATATATATATATATAATATATATATAATATATATATATAATATATATATATATATATATATATATATATATATATATATATATATATATATATATATATACGTATATACATATATATATATATATATATATATATATATATATATATATATATATATATATATATATATATATATATTATATATAAATAATAATAATAATAATAATAATAATGATAATAATAATAATATAATAATTAAATCCCATGTTAATTCCAACTCTGAGATACAAAAATAGATTCTTTCTTATTCCCCAAAGAACTAATATGAAAACCCCCCAAAATTAATTTAAAATCCCAAAACCATGAAACACCATTATTACTTTGCACTAGCATCTTGATTAAAAATGGTCACACGCTATTCTTATTGTCAAAAAACCCATCAGTTTTTCTCAAAATAAATGTTATATAGATAATTCATTTTTGGCAATGACAAACCGAGTACATCTGTAAAAGAATCCACAATGATCATAAAAGAAATATGGATCAAAGTTCCAATTATTTTTTCAGAGTATCTGAAAAAATAATTGTCAGTTTCTTTTAAATGTTCTTTTAGCGCCTGCTTGGTTTTTCTAGTCTCTGGCGACTACTACAAAACTCTGTAGGAAAACATCAGTCATCCATGCACTCTAAAAGACGTACAAACGTATGCATGCTATTCTACTCACGATTCCGATGTACGTGTTTCATCCGTATCATGCACACACCCGGTTTGATGCACGAAGAGGCGCACACACATGGCTGCATTTTTCTTACATCACAATCATACGACTTCTGTCTAACCAGGTCAACTTGCTCGCTGCATTCTCGCTGAATGCCGAATGTCTCGTTGCAACATCCTGAGGAATTCATTAATGTTTTCAAAATTTCCAAAAACACCAGAAGCTGTGTTGCTACACATTCCAATCTATTTGCATCACCCGTTGCCGACCTAATTTTAACTATTAATACCAGTGCCTTATTCACCACCTGGCGCATGTCAGACCGACTACTGGTATATAGTTCGCAGTTTTTATCTTTCCACATGATTTGGGGCCACTTCCGACGCTAGTTCCGTCCTTCCCCGTCGGCTACATCCAATTTCGACGGCCCCTGTAATGCATATTGTGACCATCACTATCGCCACCATAAAGACGATCACTGGAACTGCGTAATGTTATGTGAAGAAACGATTGTCCTCTCCATTCTCCTCTAGTGGAGGTACCGTAATTGTCTCCAGTGTAGGCAAAACGTTTACCACCTCGTGGTTCCCATGTAGGTGTCTCATAAGCATCTCTGTTGATAAATGTAGATCAGTCGTCTGCCAAATGAGGAACCGTAACCGCCTCCTATGTTGCTGAACTTGAATATTCCACGATTCCCATGCAAGTGCTTCCTACACCTGCCTCATAGAAGTATTGTAGATCCCCGGTTTGCTGCATAAATTATCCTGAGACGACTCCACATGAGCCATCAAAGATTTTTGGTCCCTGTAGTGGTAGTCCATGACCTTGTCTCCTATGGTGAAGACCATACATCTGGCGCAGTAGATCCTAAGTTGTTCTTGTTGTCACCACTAGGTATGAGTTTGGGAATTCTCTAAAGTCATCGTGGTCTGTGTTTCATCATTAACAAATTCTAACTGGTGCCCTGAGAATTCCAAATATTACTAGAAAGAATATCCTACTTTCATTCATTTATCTGTAATGAGCTAACCCACACCAATCTTCATAGTCAATTACTAAAAATTACATTCCTCACTAAAATATTCATGGACTCTATCCACTGACCCCTTTTTAAAAGTACTGGGGAAAAACTTGTATCACTAACTGACCACTTACAATTAACCCCATATCTGATAAGTCTACTAACTAAACTCCGTAATGTTTATATAACTAATCCTCAGTGTATTAGAGATTTGACCCTCATTTATGTTACGTATCAAAATAAATTCAGCAACCTCACTAAAAATAACACATCATCCAAAAAACCTATGTAAAAGAAATTATTAACAACACTTAATCCCAGTTACAGATTTTCCCTTTACAAAAATAGTGATTCACTCTTTCTCCATATTACCAAATGTAGTTTGTATCACACACAAAAATTATTGCCACAAACAAATCAATAACAATCCACGCATAATCCATTAAATTCCTTACAATGGAACACCATCGTCAAAATTATCAGACAGAAGAAAAACCCTGAGCCCCTTACTCTAAATGAAAACATCAACAATTATCTCATCTGAGATACTACTCATATTGTCAGCACCAGACTACCTGTTTATTCCAAACATCCGCTAACACCTACGTTCCCCTGTCTAGGTAACTCATAGACCCCAAAGTTATTATTAACCGCAAAATAAATCCTCACCAAAACCACAAATCATCGTTAATCCTCACTAGGAAATCCTGACTGAGACTACAGAACCTGATTAATTCTCAAAAGATCCTCACTGATACCCCAAAACCTTATTAATCCTCAAATAATCCTCACTGATACCTCATAACCTCATTAATCTCATATGAGCACTAGTACCAAAAAAATATCCACCTTCTTTAGCCTTAGGCTAAATACTAAGCCATTCTAACACCGCCAAATATAACCTCAAAGGAAACCACCTGTGATACCGTCAAATATATGACACCAAAGAAAAACACCTCAGCAGGATATAACCTCAGAGAACCACTAACCACAAAATATCAACTGTATACTACAAAATAACACTGGTGAACATACCTTTAATAAATACTCATCACCTCACCAAAAACTGCAAAACTACAATGAACCAGTACCACCACCAAGAGCCATAATACCACAAAGAACCACAATCCCCACCCCATTGGCTCATAAGCCCACAGATCACCACCATAAGTCAACACCACCATAAATCACCACCAAAATCAACACAAAAAAAAACCTTATAATATCTCACCTCCACGGTATTTTCCCACATATTTCATCCAAATTCCTCCATTATTTCGGAAATACCCAAGGTATTTACGCTGAATCGCCGCAGTTGCTCATAATAAGTAAATATAAAAGAAGAAAAGGAAAAAAATAGTTAGATCAGACCGAGTAACCAAAACCATAAAACTCTACCGGTCTCCAACTTCCACATTTCATTATCCATTTGTGAATCAGAGAAAGAAACCAAACTGCATAACCATTTTTCATCCCATTCCTGTCTTCTTGATCTCTGACTAAAAATCAGTTTCCTAATTTTTTTAATAACTCTAAAACGACCCTCAAATTTTGGACCTAACTTTGAATTGAATTAATTTCTCATATTAACCTTCAAGAACACATTATCCACAACAGCAACATTAATATCTAATGGTTTCCCCTTACCTTTTTCCACCATTTCTCGAGTCTTAGCCTCGAGATTACTGCTAAGACAAGCATATCTCTCCTTTCCCGTAGAGATTAATAACTTAATTTTATCTTCCCCACAGGAAGGTATAGGCAACAAATCAAATGTGTCTTCTGTCTGGCAACTGAATAATGCTTCAAATGGAGACATTTTAATAGAATCGCTGACCATAGTAATGATGTTATGCCAAACTGTATCTATATATCTATCCCAGTTCCTATCGTATCCTCCTATAGTCTTCCTGAGAGCCTCGAGCACTTTTCTGTTTGCTCGTTCACATAACCCATCAGCTTCAGGTCTGTACGGAATGATTGTTTCTTTCTGTATCTCCATAACTTCAAGATCCAAAAATGAATTTCCATGAGGTAGCACAAGATATCCAGGCATTGCCAGTTTATTGCCTTGCTAATCGGGAGGATATCTGCCTGACATCTACCAAAAAAGCAAAGGTGCTCTGTCATGCTTGGGATGTGAGAATTGCCAGTCGATGTAAAGTGAAGAAGAAAATGCCTGGTGAAAATGGAGATGATGTAGGCTTCTCATCAGAAAATGAGATGCAACGTCTGCTAAAAGGTACTATTGACAGAATGCATAATGGAATAGACGGACGGTTCATTAGATTGCATAACTTGGATTCAAAGTTTGGTTTTCTTTTGAATATTAAGGAGTTGCTATCGACAACCATTGAAGCATAAATCAAGGAAAGGTGCATTAATGTGGCAAGTTTCTATGACACTGACTTAGATGGTTTGGAACTGTTCAGCGAAATTGTAGATTGAAGAATGCTGCTTAAAACACGAGATGATGTTCTGATCACTAACCCACAGGAATTACTTTGTTTCATTGTATAATATGGGGATGAAACTTTCGAGTTGCTCTCTAGATACTGCTGACCATTGCAATATCAATTGCTAGTTGTGATCGATCATTTAGTAAGTTGAAACTTATCTTGTTGCATCTGCGAACATCTATGGGGCAAGAGAGATTGTTAGCTTTAACTCTACTTAGTGTAGAGCAAGAGATCGCAAACAAAATCAACTTTGATGACGTGATAGACAAATTTGCGGCTTTAAAAGCTAGAAAGATAAAACTGTAAACGCATTGTAACGTGCATCAATACTTAATGTCCTACAATTCAACGTCAATCCTTTTCTGTATTTAGATTTTCTGTTATCAATATCTGTCTAATTATCTTTACATTCTAATACCTTTGTACCGTTTTATTTCCTTGAATATGGTTGATCCTAAGCATCCACCACTTCAATCTTTTTGTTTTCATTATTTTGACGCATGTTAAACATTCTTTAAAGAAAAGTAAGGTTTAAAGTTAGAGAGCTAATTCATCTCCGTTCTTATCAGTTTTCTTTTCTGGTATTATAATTATCCAGTCTTTACCACAAAATATTTTTTTCGGGTATTAAATTCTATGCTGGCAACAAATTGTACATTTTTATGATTTTCTTAGCCTCCTGTATTCCCTAAAGTTTAACTCCTCTTTTAGTCAAATTTACTCAATTTGCCATTTGTTTTTGGTTACTATGAGTTACTGGTTACTGTGATGTTTTACTATAATCTACATTTTAGTTATCTTATCAACATTTTGGAATTTATTTACGAGGGCTAATGATTAATTAATGACAGTATATCCATATATGTAAAATAAACTATTTCAGTTTGCAAAAACGGTTTGTGTTCTATCATTGCAGAATATTATTATGCAAATTAGAATGTTTCGTTTTCAACACAGTATATCTAAAATAGTGAAGGCAAACTTTTCCTGCTAAGATTAGCACATTCAAACGAAAATAGTCCTCCCCCTCCCCCTGTGGGGGTTCCATAAAAGGATTTGCCCCTGGGCGCCAGCAACCCTTCACGACGCCACTGTAAAAATACTGTCAAGAAGGCTGGGTTCTCTGATGAACAGATTCGCTGACTCCAAACTAAACACCTTCGTTAGCGATAAAGTAACAATTGCCAAATGTCCCAACTATAATCCTTTTTCCTAACATCTGCATTGATTTCGTAACTCCTTTGTACCCCCAGGCTCTCCAGAAACGTAATCCAGAGGCCTGATTGTCTTTCCTGACTGCCACCGAAAATTCAATGGACCCTGTTTAATTAAAGGCAGCTGGATAATGTTATAACTTTGTATCGTTCCAACATCCTGAGGAATTCACTAATGTTTTTAAATTTTCCGCTAAGCATTCCAATCTGTTTGTCACACGTTGCCGACCTAATTTTAACTATTGGCATTACTAGTGCCTTTAAGGTGTGTATGTGTGTGTGTGTGTGTGCGTGTGAGTAATGACAAATTCCACAAAGGAAAGAAAAATAATAAAAACAATGGAGGACTGAAAACCTTTCGACTTCTGGCTCTATACTTAGCGACTGAAGCAATATAAGAATAAGTTTACAAAGAAAGCATTTAAATTATAATAGATTCCACGCACACATTTTTTTCTTCATAATCCCTATCTCATCATTGAACTATTGGAGAAATTTAAAGTCATTAACCCAGAGTTACCTTACTTCTATGGCCTTCCCAAAACTCACAAAGACAATCTTCCATTTAGATTCATTATCTCATGTGCCGGAGCTTTCAGTTATAGAATTTCTAAATGGTTAATTGGCCTCCTTTCCCCTCTCTCAGGCACTTTTTCTCCCAATCACATTAGATATACGGAAGATTTTTGTCACAAATTCAGTGAAGCACATATACCACTTTATAACATAAAACTTTAAAACCTTGATGCAGATTCCGTGTTTTTATTTAGGGAGTTATTCTAGAAGCAAAATTGGGGTGTAGCATGGGTGGCCCTTTAAGTCCTGTTTTAGCCATTCTATAGATGGAAAACTTTGAAACTATAGTAATAAATTAAATTAAATTCAAAAGTATGCTATGGATGAGATATGTAGATGATATTCTAACCTTTTGGCAAATAGGTGGGTCTGTTTCAACGAATTCCTTTCATATTGGACGTAAAGGATCATTTTCTTTACGGATTTTAGGTAACCCATACAAGGAACTCAATATTAGCTGCCTATAACTCGCCTTAACCAAATTTCTAGTCCGCCTACTCAACGGTTTAACAAGCAATGAACATACATTACTGAATTCCTCCCAATATTTTATTGTTAGTTACGATGTATCCTCACTGTTCACCAATGTACCTCTCACCGAAACTATAGGTATAATACTTAGTGCTTTATTTCCTAATGAAGATAGTGCTTTTGAAGGTTTTGATATTGACTCTTTTAGGAAACTTTTGGAACTGGCTGTGATGGATAACTATTTGATTTTTAACGGGAAAATTTACAAACAAACTGATGGCATGGCAATGGGCGCTCCTTTAGGTCCCACATTTGCCAATATTTTTACGTGTCACTTGGAAAAACTATTTCTTGACCAGTGTCCTTCATTTTTTAAACCCATTTTTTATAAAAGATACGTAGACGATACGTTTGTACTTTTTAAAGATAAAGATCATGCACATTTGTTCCTTAATTTCATTAACTCATTTTATCCGAACATTAATTTTACTATGGACATAGAATCGAATAACGAACTGCCATTTTTAGATAAAACAATTTCATGATGTAATGATAAACTGGTTTTTACTGGTTTGGGAACAAATTTCTTTAGCTTTTGTCCATTGGTTTTTAAACTTAATGCAAGTAAGACATTATTGTGTAGGGCTTATAATTTGTCATGGGTCAAATTCCATGAGGAAGTGATTTTCTTGCAAAACTATTTTAGCAGAAATTGCTATCCATCCCACCTATTTGAGAAAATCTTGAAAGAGTTTTTAATTGACATTGTTAAACCGAAAACACCACTTTTATTGTACCTAAAAAAGAACTGTATTTATCCTTGCCTTTTTGTTCAACATATAAACTTGTAAAACGAGAGCTCAAGTCGTATTCAGCAATATGTACCCGTACGTTAAATGTAATTTTATCTTCAAGAACCCCTTAAAAATCAGAAGTCTTTTCAAGTTCAAGGACACCCTACCGCAGTTGATGCGATCTTCAACGGCATATTTGTTTACTTCTCCCAAATGTAATTTTGGAACCTATGTCGGTAATTGTAGTAGGCTGTTGAAGGTTCGCATCGATTTCCATAGGGGTGTCAGTCACCGAACAGGATTAGCTTTATCTAAGAGAGAATTTTCTGCAATACGCAACCATGCAGTAAAATGTAAACTTAGCATTTAGTAAAATGATTTTAAAATCTTATCCCAAGCTACAGATAACCGGTCATTACCCATTCTCGAGTCCCTCTTCATTAAACAATTGTCACCAACCCTCAACAACCATTCAACTGCTGTACAACTGAACATTACTTAATAGACCATTCGCCCTTTCTATCTTCTCGCCTTTGTGTTTGCCTCTCCCCTTTTGTCAAAAATAAATAATAACTTATTCAGTCTTGTCTATGCTTCTGTACCGGTGGGTTTTCATTTCGCTATTTTTTGCTTTGTGTTCACCTTTATATATATATACTATATATATATATATATATATATATATATATATATATATATATATATATATATATATATACATATATATATA
>NC_087207.1:82605761-82623261 GCF_015104395.2 Macrobrachium nipponense
TAGGGGCCGTCTGCCGGTGGATGAGAGGTTGTGTTCTTGCGGTGAGGTCCAGACAGAGACTCATGTCATTGAAAATTGTCCACTTTCGTTACAGATCAGGCAGACGTATAACGTTACCACAGCTTTAGACTTGCTAGTAACCAGAACCGATTATGATGTAGTATGTAAAATTGTACATAAGCTTCTTTCCTTGTATTGAATGTAACACGTTATTATAATGTGTAAAATATAATTACAGGAACTTGTTGAAGGCGTATGGTTAAATTGGTTTTGTTTTAGTACAATATATGTGTAATAGAAATTCATTTAGTTTGTATAAGAGATTGTACAAAATCTACTGTACTTAATTTTGTAATTTGGACCAAATACTCTTTTGTAAAATTCATATTATTTTGTATTGTGGTCAATAAAAATATCTATCTATCTATCTATCTATCCGCCTATATACAAATAAAAAAAATCAAACTGAAGTTGAAAATTATAAAATTATAGCATATTTTAAATTTCGAACACATTAGTCTAGTTACTAATATTCAATTTGAAAATAAAATGGACATCAAATTCACAACCCTAATAAGGTAGCATATGTAATAATGATGTATGGCAGATAAGACGAATTCCCTTTCAGCCACGATACCTCATAATGTTGACGTCATTCAGCAGCATGTCACCAGATATTATGTGTGAGTGTATGTGTGGTTTACCTGACCAGGTCATTTGATGTATGACAATACGATGATTTTTCGGCATGATCTGCTTTGCTCTTCCAGAAATCTATGTATCACATATGAAGCTAATATTATCTACGAATTCTAAACACGTGATCTGATAAATTTGACCACCACAGCATAATTCAACATATGGATTAACATTACTTTAACTCTCATCTCCCAGTAAATATACATAATTTTTGCAAAGAATAACGAATATTCGAATTAAGTCTTTTCTGAGATACCTATTTGCCCCAGTCATAAGACTGCTGAAATTATCAAATTTAGGGTTACATGGATTAGAGTCGGGAGTTTCGTAGAATTTTATCTGACCGTTCTAAAAAATCGGTCGCTCTAATAATATGTCTGTAGTAACCCTTCATTTAAGCATATTTTATTGACTCTGATTGCTGCTACAATGCCTGTCACTTTCCTCTTTTGGAAGGCTGAAAATAAAGTGCGCCAATTCTTTTCGCAGCGGAAGCAGCAGAGGAATTGGGACTACCTATCTTCAACCTTTCAAAAGAAGAAAAGGACCCATTCAAAAAACAGAAAAAGATGATTCACCACGAAACAAGGAAACACTCAATTTTAGTTCCAGTGTCCGAGAAGAATTCGGAAGAAAAACGTAAATTTTCTGAAAAAGATTTTAAACTGAACGGCATCGTAGTAGCAATCAGATTCAAGATGAAGAAGAAGAAGCGTACTCCCACAAGCCCTAACTATTCAGTAAAATAGTTTATGAAAAGGTTTTCAAGATATCAGTATACTTTCCTCGCATATTGGGAAAAAAAGCTGGCATGGTAACTTAAAATTTAGAGTCACGATAACGTTAGAATAACCCGATAAAAATGGCCTACGCATAGGTGCTATTATCCTGCTTTAGATAGGCCGCACTGAGATGATCGTTCCAAAAAAGCGGGCAATCAGCGGGAGTGCCTCACGCCTCAGTCGGTGCTACGCTGCTCCACAAATACTCCAGCACTTTTCTTTTTGAAGGATCCTTTTCATTTGTTGCGGAAAAGGGACGAAACATTTCTCTAAGTTCGAGAGTGTCTCAAGATTCAGCGCAATATGAAAAGCCAGCGATAAATGGAGAAAGGCGTAGTGTTTTCGTTACGTCCGTCAATTGTCTATTTGTTACCATCACTCTGTCTATTAACAAGACATTCCAAATATTGACTGAAGAATTTCAGGAATTATTTAGATCTGAATGTAGTTAAAGATTCAAAACTGAAAATGAGACATTCTCCTTTACTCAGGTTTTAAAGATATTCACGTACAACACATATTTACTGAATCACTAAAGGGAGAATGAAATTAATTCGTCTGACAATTATAATTTTATAAATATACGGTTTATTTCCAAAATGAGTTTTATCAGAAAATTGGTGGGTTCAAAGAGAGTAAAACTAAATGGGTGAAAGGATTATGTAAATAGAGTGACGAAATTCTTACTCTACGCTACAAAAAAAATATACAAGCTATTGTTGCGCAATAAGTATCAAACATAGAACTCAATAATCCAAATATGAATATGGACAGAAAAGTGGATGAATAGATATATGAGTCCACTGAAGAATGCAGTAACAACAATCTCGGAATCATCATCCAGTACGGGAATTAGATTTGGTGTAGTTGCTCGTGATGGGTGAGTTGGGGGGTGGGGTCGAGGATGGGGAATCGTCAAATTGCGACATCTTTACCAGTATACAGGTACTCCAGGAGCCAAGGGGTGTTTGCATGCATAAAAGGCCAGAAAATTACCTGCTTGATTTAGTTAGAGGGCCCACTGAGACACCTTTTTAGTGAGGGTAAACATCCAGATACCCAGCTGTTATCGCGTCATTCAAGGTGTTTGTTGAATTTGATGAAAACAAAATAATTCCTTTCTTTTAAGTGTATTGGTTTCATAAATTGTAATAACTCATTATTAAAATGGTCTGTCGAGCTTGTTCACCTCTCAAAATAAAAGTTAAAGAATGGTCTATTCAACAAATACAAGCACAATAAGATTGGTCAATACCCAAGGTCACAAGAGGTCCAAGTATGACCTTTTATGATGAGAAACTAAAATCTAGCTTTTCATATTTAAATATTTGTGGAAAATAAGCGAATAGATTGAACTATTAATGCTTTTATACTGATGTTAGGTACACCATAAGCAAGTTCTTAAAATTAGTCGGAAAACTTGTTTACTTATTTTAACCCCTGTATAGCAATCAATAAAAGGGATTTAAACCTGATCAACATACTGAGGAATAAGAGATATATGCATTACTTAGTATTTTTAGGGAAGGCAATAAGGATGCAAAAAAATTATCAATCCAGTTCACTCTTTGTTCTTTGTTCACATGTTATGGGTGTCAAAATGACATCCATTTAACTAAAAGGAGAGAATTCTTACCTCATAGCATGATATATTTTTGTTGGTTCTCATCGCCTGCCATCCCTTTAGCTAGATGAAAGTCAATCATTAAATCTTAGGCGAATTCAAACTCTCGAAAATATAATCATTATTTCCCAAAATAACAAATATGAAAAATGAAATAAAATAAATGAAAGAAATCCCTAGAAGATAATTAAATCACATATTAAATAAAATGATTTAAAGAGTCTCAAAAATCACTAAAGCACCATTACTGCCTGCATCACCATGGGTCTCTATTGAATAAATGTCATATTAAAGTCTAGAGAATTCATTTTTAGGTAGAGACAATCGAATCCATCCTGAAGTAAAGAAACCACAATTATCAGACACTGGAAAACCCAAGAAATGAAATGGGTAATTGTCTTATAAATCTTTTTGCATTTCCCTTTTCTGGAAGCTGAAGTCAATGTCACTGTATAAGTTTTTTCAGTCTTTCTTTCACTTTACCTTCTGATGGATCTTCTAGCACCTTCCAGTTTTTGGGTCACCACTGACAGAGTCTTGTCTAATCAATTGATAATGTCTCATACTGGGGTTATATCTGATTTCCTTCTTTCCTTCACGGACATATGGACTTACACCTACTTATGGACATACAAATGCACGCATGCTAATAGACGTATTAATGTACACACAGAAATGTGAAAATGTGTTTTGAATTCCCACAAATGACATATTAAAAAAAAAAAAACTTGTTAATATTAGCTGGCAGATATGTGGGGTCCAGAGAATCCACCATGAAACGAGTACTCCTTTGTTGAACAGGGGCTGTGCTATCCTCTAGGGAATGAGCAACAATATCTGCGGAATCTTTGCTTAACTGCTCGAGTTTATCTAGTGTTTTCTTAAGGGCATACTGTTTGTATAACATTCGTTAGTAACACGGTATAAGATTTTGCCTTTGTCCACCAGCTCCAGTCTCTCAAAAACTGCTTCCCTTCTCACTTCCGATGCTTCAGTGATACGTGCCCTGTCATTCTCTGTGCTGATAGGAACCAGGTAAAAATGTCACAGGTAAAAAAGTCAAAGAAAAAAGTCACATTAAATTTTCCTAGATAGTGACTTTTTTCCAATGATTTCTTTTTTCCCGTGACTTTATTACTGGCCACTGCTGGTAGATTCACATTTAATATATGTTTCTTCACTATAAAGCGATTACCATAACAGTGACCACCAAGGGTTTTAACCAGGTATGTATTCACCTTTGCAGCATGTTCAGTACAAGCCTACTGGGGATTACCATAACACATAACAAAGACTATAAATATCATAAAGGTAATGACCCTCAAGTTATATTGTGAATGTTTCACATTTATCATCAGATTTTGGGCAAGAACCTCTTGAAGATGGTAACTGTAAAGGCGCTGTCACACTAGCGAAATTTCCGTTGACTTTTGAATTTGACGTCGACTTTTCATGTTTTGACGACGACTTTCTGGTGTCGTCGTCACGAATTTTGAAAACGGTACTGATCGAATTCAACCCATCGCTACCGTCGACTTTATTGTTTGTTTATATCTCGGAGAGCGCGCATTTCAAGTCATCAGATGCAGGATGGAGTTCTTGGTACAGTGGACAAGACTGCCAGAACAGTTTATGGTCAAAGATATGGGGAGAGACGATGCTTATGGGACCATTATCATGATAGTTTTATGAAAAAGGGTCTTAAATGAAAAAATTACCAAGAGATCACCATGCGACCCAGGGAAAACTTTCCTGAATTTGCTAATCTTTATACAGATAAGCATGCTATATCGTGAATATCAGATTGTTATATAGCCTAGGTCTGTTCGCAGTTATTATTATTATTATTATTATTATTATTATTATTATTATTATTATTATTATTATTATTATTATTATTTTCGCATTAGCAAATAATATAAACAAAAATCTTTAAAATTTTTGCAGTTTCTCTAGCTTAATTTATAATAGTCTGACTGGTTGTGTAAACAAGGTTACGAATAGCCTATCTAGGCTAGCCCTAGCTTGTTTTTTTAAATAAAACTTTTCACGTCTTTTTAACCAGGACCGGACCCAAAGACCTTTTTTTTTTTTTTAATTCTATGCAGTATCATTAAACACATGCAAGCACGACCCACTATAACTCTGTTTTTTTTCATCTGTCCATCGGCCTGTGGTGTTTTCACATGGTAACACTGCTTCCCGGGCTTTAAATAGTTACGCTATGTGTAAATTTTAGGTAAATAAAAGGATATTTGGGTATACATTTGCAACTGAAAAGTGTTTTAATAATTTAATGTATGCTAATCACACCGTTAACATTCGAAATAGGATATTGTTATTATTGTTGAATGTAAGCTGAATATGACTATCTAAAGCCCCGCACGCAGTGTTACCATACACAAACACCACAGGCGGCTGGACAGATGGAAAAAAACCGAGTATAGTTGCTTTGTGTTATAAAGCATAGTTGTTTTGTCATTCCGGAAAGTCAGAGCTCAGATGGTTTGTTTACGTTTTGACGACGACAACCACGGTATGAAGAAGAACGTGTGTGACAACTAGAGTACGGAATGACGTCGACCTCTTTGGAAAGTCGACGACAAACTCAGAAAAAGTCGACGCAAATTTTGCTAGTGTGACAGCGCCTTAATGCGCCAGAGTCAGACATTCTTCGCTAAGAAAAGAAGAAAAAATCAGGTTTCCAAAATTTTTAATAAATAATGTATGAGCAAAGAACATAAACTATATTGGATTGATTAATTTGTGTATCCTTATTGCCATCCCTGCAAATACAAATTACTGCATATATCTCTTATTCCTCAGTGTGTTCATCCAGTTTAAATTCCTTTTATTGATTGCTGCACAAGGGTTAAGATAAATAGATATGTTTTCCAACTCATTTTTAAAAACGTGCCTATGGTGTACCTAACCAGAATGTAAAAGTATTAGATGTTCAATCGATTCGCCTATTTTCCCAAAATTCTAATATGAAAAGTCATAGAACTTAGTTACTCACCAGAAAAGGTCATACTTGGACTTCTTGTGACCTTGGGTATTGACTAATCTTATTTTACTTGTATTCTTCGAAAAGACCATTTTTAAGCTTTATTTTGAGAGGTGAACGAGCTCCATAGAGCCATTTCATTGCTGAGTTATTGCAATTTACGTAACCATTACATTTAAAAAAGGAGTTATTTTGATTTCATCAAATTCAACAAAAACCCTTAATATCACGATAACTGCTTGGTATCTGGATTTTTACCCTCACTAAAAAGGTGTCCCAGTGGACCCTCTAACTAAATCAAGCAGGTAATTTTTGGCCCCGGATGGAGTCAAGCAACCAATGATTTTAAGGAGTATTCATCTGTTTTTACTTTTTCCTATATGAGTGCGCGAGTGTGTGTTGTGTGTGTGAGTGTTTATATAATTTAGTGGGACAAAAGTGAAAGAGCAGTGGGTACAGAAACAGGTTGTACAAATACTGATTGTGACCTGGTGAGCTGAAAGGAGTAGAACTAGGGTGAGGCAGTCCTTGAAGCTGCAGGAATACCCTAGTGATCCTTGAGTAGGTATAAATATGTTAGTTCGAGGTTTGTCTGTTCAGACTGAATGTGGCAGGAGTAAAAGTTGTAAAAACATGAACATTGAACATGAATGAAAAGGAATGAGTAACAAGCAATATTTTGGCGAAAGTCTGAATATGCTTCTGGCGAAGTGTGGTGAACATGAAATGGGGGTTATAGCAGGTGATATGAAGGCAAAGTTGGTTGGGTGAAAACAAAAAGGGCAACGTTGGCAGGTATAAAATAGCAAAGACATTTTTATAGATTATGTGTTAGCGCAGATGCTATGGAGGAGTAAGTGGAAGGATGTGAAGGTGAAAAGAGAAGTTTGAAGTATATCGTTACGTTGCTTGCTTAAAGTAAAAGTTGAGATAAATGTGAAATGGAGAAGAAGGGAGGAGAAATTGCAAGTAAATATAATGCAAACAATGGCTTAGATTAAAAACACAGGTGGAGGGAACAGAGAAGTATGGTAAATCCGAATATGGGGTGTTTATGAATATGGGAAAGTAAGAAGAATGAAAATAACTTTTTCCCATGTACATTTACTTGTCAGAATTGACCATGGACAGAGGTACTGGAATAGTCAAGAGAGAGAGGATAGCAAAAAAGAAAGTAAATGATAATAACAGAGAGCAGTGGGTGACAAAGAAATTTAAGAATGAAATTTTTCTACGGGTAAGACATGCAGATATCAAGTTTCATGAGGAGATAGGTTTCATCGTAAATATCCTAAATGACGGATGTTATAGGAAATTAATGCTGAAGACTTGTTGAATGCAAGGTATAAACTGGGATGAAAGATTTGCAAGCTCCAGTGTCTACTAGGAATTCCATGTCAGACCTTTCATCTTTTAGGAAGAAACACATTTCTATTCTTCTTTCATACCTGAAAGAAAGACAACGGTGGGCAGGGGCAATTTCTCTTATGAGACAACATGTCTGGCCCATTAGTATGGGCAGGTTGCCTGTGCGACACTATTGGGTGTTTTTTTTATTTTCTTAAATCAGCAGCCCCTGTTGCACTTTCTCACCTTGCTCCCTAACCTCCACTGAAAGACGAATATACCGGCAGAAGGCTCTTGTCTCTTCTGTGGGGGTTTCCATCTGGCTTATTGTCTGGGGGAACATCTCGCATAAACGGGAGTGGATGGTTCATCTGCATCGATGTCTTCTTCGCTTTCTAATGAATGTTCGGTGCTACATGCAGCTGGTGCAGGCTGAGGGATCTGCTGCACTGTGTGGTGTAAGTATCTCTTCTACCATGACCAGGAACTCTTTTTTTGGATATGATGGAGGCTTTAGGCATGGCTGCTACTGTCTGGTGGGGAAGTTTGGTGAGGGGTACCTGCGTCACAAGGTTTAAGGACGACTCAGTTTGATCGACCCTGGCTGGTCGGGTGATCAGCCGCAGCTAGGGTTTCTCTCCCCGGAACCCGGGATCCTGGCCATTTTCTGAGGGCTAAACAATTCCGTGAATTTTCTCATTGTCCCAGGACATTGCCTTTTGGGGAATTAGCTCTGGGTATCTGTGTTTCCTCACAAACACAAAATGGCAGATACATAGACAAATTATTTGAACATAAAATAGGTATACTTGGTTGAATAGTTGGCAGAATGATGTAAAGAATGATAACAATTCATAAACGGTGACGATAACAAAGTTGGAGATATTAACATAAAACATATTCATGAGAATCCTGGTTTCTCTCAGCTGCGTGGCAAGCACGTGGTCGTTCTTGTGATGAGAAAGTATATTTGTCAGGTAGGCCTATCACGTGGCTTTGGCACGTGGGGGTTATAAGCTGACAGAGAAAGGGGTGTGAAGATGAAGTTTTTGTTATGTGACAGTTATATGAGAAGATTCAAAGTTAAATGAAGACATAATAACCATATACGGATAGAGAGAAAACTTACGATAGAAATAAAAACAATGCAAGGAGTTTTAAAAATGTATGGAGTAGATAGATTATTAGGGAAAATAAAAGTTGCTACAATGAAGTGAAATTTCTGTTTGAATACATAAGCAGTGTATGATTGATTTGGGATGAAAGTGGGTCTGAACCAAAGCACTTCATTATCTTTACAGATGGATTGATGCTGGAAGTCAGCGAAAGAATAGCAGATACAGGTGCAAAGTTTTAGGATAAAAAATTTAGTCATAAATGAGACGAGTAATGACTGGTGTTGGAAGATACTACTGTGTGGACATTAAAAGGAAACTGCAGAAAATAGCGAAAGGAGTGTAAAGATAAGAAGTATTAGGAGAAAGAACAGAGGAATGATAGCTTCATAACTTCCACAAAAAAGAAATAAAAAAATTTAAGTGGTTGCATGTATGTTAACTACATCCTTATATTTAAGAAGACAAAAATAAACACTGCAACATTGAAACCAGCGGTAATTGCATTTGCCAGGAGGTTTTAACCTCTGAATATGCTTCGCTTTTCAAAGAAAAACTTTTTCTTTATGATTTCTCGGGTACTTATGAAAAACAGATATTCAAAAGACAGTAAAATACAGATATATACCTGAGTAACACTATAAGTCATGCAATAGTAATAGGTAAGTGAATACTATTCTACTGTTGGTACTACTGTAGCTACAAATAAAATTACAGTAATGATAATGATAATTACGGACCTCCTTCTTGGAGATTTGAACCATCGACCAATGGAACACAAGAACAACACAGAGAGAATAAAGGGTAGCAGCCAGTTATTTTTCAGCATTTGATTCCCTTCCACTGAAGGTCTGATACAATATTCATGATACATAAGCAGGCAATTTAGGCTGGATATAAATATGGATTATGGCTAGTTTTGTAATTGAGTAGATATATAAATGAAATCACGAGAATAGAATTTCAGTCAATAGAGGTATATAAAATTATTGTTGAAATAATAGCAAAATCCGAGAGAAACGAATATTTTCACGAAGAGAGGAGAATTACATCAATTTATACTGTAGGAAGATTAGAAGCAAAGACACAAGCAACATCTCATGTAGGTAAGAATAAAAACTGTAGCAGTGACATAGAACGCTAATTTTCAAATAGGTTTTGGACTGAAGAGAGAATACCGGAGGAAGCTGCAGGAATGTGTGCGTTATTTGATTATTCGTAATAAAGCAAACTGAGATGATCGTTGCATAAAAAGTAGGCAATCAGCCGGGAGTGCCTCGCGCCTCCCTCAGCGCTATGTCAACACTGGCACTCTGATTGTGGGAGCCTTTTCATTTGCTGCGGAAAATGGAGGAAGCGTTTCCTGCGATTCTGCTGTATTTCAAGATAAAAGTCTCTCCTTCTAGCGTCAGTAATTATCAATTCAAGATTTTTTATTAGCTCCATTAACGAAGTTAGAAGAGGGCCATGTCCTCACGTCTGTCAGGCTAAACTATTATCTATGCAAGCAAGTGATTCTTGATCATCACGAATTTCTGGAAGGGTGGTTTGCGAATCAAGACAGAGCGAATGTAATCTTTAGATGAAAAAGGACATAAAATTAAGAATTTTTACTGACTTCAAGAAATATTTACGCTAAGAAAAAAATTAACGATAAGAATTCGAGCGGTTATCAACTGTTTAACACGTAAGATTTCATGTTTTTCAAACATACGTATATTGATATTCTAATCGGGGTCTAGTATTATCTAATTATAATTGTATAGTAGTGAAAATTTATAACAACTACAACAACAACAACAATAATAATTATAATAATAATAATAATAATAATAATAATAATAATAACTACAGGTCTATCACCTGCCTACCAATAATGTGGAAATTACTAACAGGTATCATCAGTGAAAAGCTATACAACTATCAAGAGGAGACAAACACCATCAGAAAGGCTGCAGAAGGAAGTGTAGGGGCACAAAAGACCAGCTCCTGAGAGACAAAATGGTAATGAAGAACAGTAGGAGAAGGAAAACCAACCTAAGCATGGCATGGATTGACTATAAGAAAGCCTTCGACATGATACCACACATATGGCTAATAGAATGTCTGAAAATATATGGGGCAGAGGGAAACACCATCAGCTTCCTCAAGAATACAATGCGCAACTGGAATACAATACTTACAAGCTCTGGAATAAGACTAGCAGAGGTTAATATCAGGAGAGGGATCTTCCAGGGCGACTCGCTGTCCCCACTACTCTTTGTAGTAGCCATGATTCCCATGACAAAAGTACTGCAGAAGATGGATGCTGGGTCCCAACTCAAGGAAAGAGGCAACAGAATTAACCATCTGATGTTCATGGACGTCATCAAGCTGGATGGTAAGAGCATCAAGGAAATAGTTAGGGTATCTGTAAGGATTGTATCTGGGGACATCAGGATGGAGTTTGGAATGGAAAAATGTGTCTTAGTCAACACACAAAAGGGCAAAGCAAAGTAACAAGGACTGAAGGGATAAAGCTACCAGATGGGAGCAACATCAAACACATAGATGAGACGGGATACAAATGCCTGGGAATAATGGAAGGAGGGGATATAAAACACCAGGAGATGAAGGACACGATCAGGAAAGAATATATGCAGAGACTCAAGGCGATACTTAAGTCAAAACTCAACGCCGGAAATATGATAAAAGCCATAAACACATGGGCAGTACCAGTAATCAGATACGGCGCAGGAATAGTGGATTAGACGAAGGCAGAACCCTGCAGCATAGACCAGAAAACTGGGAAACATATGACATTACACAAAGCACTACACCCAAGAGCAAATACGAACAGACTAAACATAACACGAAAGGAAGGAGGGAGAGGATTACCAAGTATAGAGGACTGAGTCAACATCGAGAATAGAGCACTGGGGCAATATCTGAAAACCAGTGAAGACGAGTGGCTCAAGAGTGCATGGGAAGAAGGACTGATAAAAGTAGACGAAGACCCAGAAATATACAGAGACAGGAGAATGACAAACAGAACAGAGGACTGGCACAACAAACAAATGCACGAACAATACATGAGACAGACTAAAGAACTAGCCAGCGATGACACATGGCAATGGCTACAGAGAGGAGAGCTCTAAGAACCAGATACGTTCAAAGAACGATAGATGGAAATAACATCTCTCCATATGTAGAAAGTGCAATACGAAAAATGAAACCATAAACCACATAGCAAGCAAATGTCCGGCACTTGAACAGAACCAGTACAAAAATAAGTGGTACGAGCACCAACCTGAAGGAGTGATAGAAAACGATCAGGCAAAGATCCTCTGGGATTATGGCATCAGAACAGATAGGGTGATACGTGTAAATAGACCAGACGTGACGTTGATTGACAAAATCAAGAAGAAAGTATCACTCATTGATGTCGCAATACCATGGGACACCAGAGTTGAAGAGAAAGAGAGGGAAAAATGGATAAGTATCAAGACCTGAAAAGAGAAATAAGAAGGATATGGGATATGCCAGTGGAAATTGTACCCATAATCATAGGAACACTAGGCACGATCCCAAGATCCCTGAAAAGTAATCTAGAAAAACTAGACGCTGAAGTAGTTCCAGGATTCATGCAGAAGAGTGTGATCCTAGAAACGGCACATATAGTAAGAAAAGTGATGGATTCCTAAGAAGGCAGGATGCAACCCGGAACCCCACACTATAAATACCACCCAGTCAAACTGGAGGACTGTGATAAAGCAAAAAAAAAAGAAAATAATAATAATAATAATAATAATAATAATAATAATAATAATAATAATAATAATCATGGTGATGAGATCTGACTTGAGTAAACTGAAAGAGATGGCAGAAAAAAGGCTAAGAAGCAAGAAAACAAGGGAGGAACTCAAAGAGAAATACAAAGTACAAGAGAGGGGATTAAACAACACAATAGAAGATGTAAAACAGAGGCTTAAGGCCAAAGCACATAAGATCCAACGATACCATGAACAGGAATAAGGGATACCAACAGAACAAACTATTCGGAACCAACCAGAAAAGACTATACAGCCAACTAAGAGGGGAAGACACCACCCAGAAATTCCTGAAGCCGAAACCAAGTAAGAGACTCTGGGAAAACATATGGAGCAATCCGGTATCACACAATAAACATGCAACATGGCTCCAGGAAGTCAAGGAAGAAGAAACAGGGAGAATAAAACAAAGATTCACAGACATCACGACAGACACAGTCAGACACCAACTAAAGAAAATGCCAAACTGGAAAGCCCCAGGTCCCGATGAAGTCCATGGATACTGGCTCAAAAACTTCAAGGCCCTACACCCACGAATAGCAGAACAACTCCAGCATTGTATCTCAAATCACCAAGCACCCAAATGGATGACCACAGGAAGAACATCCTTAGTACAAAAAGACAAGAGTAAGGGAAATATAGCCAGTAACTACAGGCCTATCACCTGCCTACCAATAATGTGGAAGTTACTAACAGGTATCATCAGTGAAAGGCTATACAACTACCTAGAGGAAACAAACACCATCCCCCACCAACAGAAAGGCTGCAGAAGGAAGTGTAGGGGCACAAAAGACCAGCTCCTGATAGACAAAATGGTAATGAAGAACAGTAGGAGAAGGGAAAACCAACCTAAGCATGGCATGGATAGACTATAAGAAAGCCTTCGACATGATACCACACACATGGCTAATAGAATGCCTGAAAATATATGGGGCAGAGGAAAATACCATCAGCTTCCTCAAAAATACAATGCGCAACTGGAATACAATCCTTACAAGCTCTGGAATAAGACTAGCAGATTGGTTAATATCAGGGGAGGGATCTTCCAGGGCGACTCACTGTCCCCACTACTCTTCGTAGTAGCCATGATTCCCATGACAAAAGTACTACAGAAGATGGATGTCGGGTACCAACTCAAGAAAAGAGGCAACAGAATCAACCATCTGATGTTCATGGACGACATCAAGCTGTATGGTAAGAGCATCAAGGAAATAGATACCCTAATCCAGACTGTAAGGATTGTATCTGAGGACATCAGGATGGAGTTTGGAATAGATAAAAATGCGCCTTAGTCAACATACAAAAAGGCAAAGTAACGAGAACTGAAGGGATAAAGCTACCAGATGGGAACAACATCAAACACATAGATGAAACAGGATACAAATACCTGGGAATAATGGAAGGAGGAGATATAAAACACCAAGAGATGAAGGACACGATCAGGAAAGAATATATGCAGAGACTCAAGGCGATACTCAAGTCAAAACTCAACGCCGGAAATATGATAAAAAGCCATAAACACATGGGCAGTGCCAGTAATCAGATACAGCGCAGGAATAGTGGAATGGACGAAGGCAGAACTCCGCAGCATAGATCAGAAAACCAGGAAACATATGACAATACACAAAGCACTACACCCAAGAGCAAATACGGACAGACTATACATAACACGAAAGGAAGGAGGGAGAGGATACTAAGTATAGAGGACTGCGTCAACATCGAAAACAGAGCACTGGGGCAATATCTGAAACCAGTGAAGACGAGTGGCTAAAGAGTGCATGGGAAGAAGGACTAATAAAAGCAGACGAAGACCCAGAAATATACAGAGACAGGAGAAAGACAGAAGAACAGAGGACTGGCACAACAAACCAATGCATGGACAATACATGAGACAGACTAAAGAACTAGCCAGTGATGACAATTGGCAAATGGCTACAGAGGGGAGAGCTAAAGAAGGAAACTGAAGGAATGATAACAGCGGCACAAGATCAGGCCCTAAGAACCAGATATGTTCAAAGTACGATAGACGGAAATAACATCTCTCCCATATGTAGGAAGTGCAATACGAAAAGTGAAACCATAAACCACATAGCAAGTGAATGCCCGGCACTTGCACAGAACCAGTACAAAAAGAGGCATGATTCAGTAGCAAAAGCCCTCCACTGGAGCCTGTGCAAGAAACATCAGCTACCTTGCAGTAATAAGTGGTACGAGCACCAACCTGAAGGAGTGATAGAAAACGATCAGGCAAAGATCCTCTGGGACTATGGTATCAGAACGGATAGGGTGATACGTGCAAACAGACCAGACGTGACGTTGATTGACAAGGTCAAGAAGAAAGTATCACTCATTGATGTCGCAATACCATGGGACACCAGAGTTGAAGAGAAAGAGAGGGAAAAATTGGATAAGTATCAAGATCTGAAAATAGAAATAAGAAGGATATGGGATATGCCAGTGGAAATCGTACCCATAATCATAGGAGCACTAGGCACGATCCCAAAATCCCTGAAAAGGAATCTAGAAAAACTAGAGGCTGAAGTAGCTCCAGGACTCATGCAGAAGAGTGTGATCCTAGAAACGGCACACATAGTAAGAAGAGTGATGGACTCCTAAGGAGGCAGGATGCAACCCGGAACCCCACACTATAAATACCACCCAGTCGAATTGGAGGACTGTGATAGAGCAAAAAAAAAAAAAAAAATAAAAAAAAATAATAATAATAATTAATAATAATAATAATAATAATAATAATAATAATAATGGATATACGAATCCATTTTCATAAATGGGGACAAGTATATTACAACATAATCCTAAACAGAGAGTTTTCGGGAATCTGTTAGATTCTCCCTTATAATCTGAGACTGGAAGAGGGAATCGAACAGATTCCTGAAAGCTCTCAGGATAGACATACATAACTGTGGGTTTGTAGGTGCATTTCCAGACACGTGCTACTATAAGTATTTTTCAGTCCTAATTTATAATAATAACTTTCATGACTTGAACGCCCAATGTGACCAGCTCAAGTTGAAGTCAAGATTACTTCCGTTCCCTCCAGATATCTTAGAAGTTAGTGCTGCAGATTTCTACATAATACAAGCGTATGTTGTAATAATTGATAAGCTCTCCAGGCCCTTTTAAATTATAAATCAGTATCGCGTAGAAAAGCTGCTTTTCATTCTGAAGGCAAACAAACAGCGAACAAAAAGCTCAATTGCAATTACTCCAACTTTTATTTTCGTTATGGCCTATATTCCCTGTAAAAGCTTCTCCGCGTTTTCTCGAGAGCCCAGTGCGCTCACATTATTCATGAAGAGATATTCTCTTGGAAGAAACTTTACTTTAAGTGCAAGGATGTAAAATCTCTTACGGCGAATGTTCGTTGTAACTTTAAGCATTACCAACAGATATTATAATCCAGAATACTTTACTCTCATAGATAATAATGCTCATTCCTAACTATTCACTGGAATTTCAAATGTTATACACACGCATGCGCGCACACACCACACACACACACACACACATATATATATAATATATATATATTATATATATATATATATATATATATATACTATGTGTGTGTTACAGTAAGACTGAAACCAGGGATTTCACGAAATCCCTGAAGTTTTCAGGGAATTCGTGAAATTAATTTTTTTTTAGAGAGAGAGAGAGAGAGAGAGAGAGAGAGAGAGAGTCTGAGACGTGCCTGGTAGGCCTTGAGAATGGTAAAAATGGTCTGGGCTTGAGGATTTAGAGGTAAGTATAAGGAAAGAAAGGAATGTACTTACTGGGCACAACAGAATGAGCAGTCTTGCGGAAATGTGTTCGGAGAGAGGCTTCATGACTGGAAAATCGTGGCTTCCAAAGAAGAGTGGCTTGTTGGTATTTCTGTTCATTAATTGGTGGAAGCGGAAGTTAAAATAGCTTAAGATGGAGAGAAAACGGTAAAAGTTTGTTGAAAATATAGTCTAAACTATAATAATGTTTTGACAAGCGAAGTCATAAGAAGGAAGTATGAATAAGATATCTGGAGATGAGTGGAAAATAGAAAGACTATAGAAAAGGAGCACAAATTATTCAAATCGGTTCATAGAGGCAACGGGATTATTTATCTTCAATGGAAGATAGGAAGAAGGAACCAATGTAAGTAATTGGTGCCCAGGATTTGGTGGTTAATGAAAGAGACATTGTTATTTTTAGGGAGCAATTGCATTACAGAAGAGGTAATATTCAGGAAGACTAGCAAATGGATGAGGTAGTATGAAAAAAAGTAAGAAAATAAAGATCATGCAATGAAAGTACGGGAGTAAGTACATACAAGCGAAGAATCAAACAAAATGTTTTCTCAATAACGATATCATTATTAAGAGAAATGTTAATGAGTAAATGATATCAGAGTTGAGAGAATGACCATTTTGATTTTTGTAAATTGGGTGATAAAAAGGAAACAGCTGTTCCGCAGAACTGATAGACATTGAATGTTAAGGCTGGTGAAGATGCATGGTATAAGTAGTAATTAAAAGAGTGGATGAGAGGTTTACGATGAAAAAGAACCATGCATTAAACTATACAAATGAGAGCATGTGATGTTTCTTTGTGGCTATTTGATATTTTTATGGAAAGGGTTATTAGTGTACCTATTGCTTGTAGGCGATAAATTACTTAATTACGGAGAGTTTGTAAGATGTTTACAAGATGCGATGTTGGTAGTAACTCTAGTAAATAGAAACCCAAGGCAGATGAAATAATACATGTTATTATAGATAATAGAAGAATGCTAACGACTGAATCTAATGTATATTAGATGATTATATAATGGGAGAGAAAGTGAGTCACGGAATACATGGAGTAATGAAAGCCACGGGTTGAGTGCTAAATATTTGAAAGAGAGCTGGAGCTCCTATGGGAGTCAACCTTGGGATTTGTAAAGGGGAGGTCAAGTTATCGACTGATGAAAGTAAAGCAATATCAAATGTGATTGAAAGACTAAAGCTTGAAGCTGATGAGATGAATTGTTTGCGAGTTACAGGTTGAAATTTATAGAGAAGTGTTGAGAAAAGTTATTGCAGGTAAAAAAAAATAAAACCTAATACGTTCAGACGTTCACT
>NC_087207.1:82625761-82633261 GCF_015104395.2 Macrobrachium nipponense
GGGAGAAAGGCAAGATGCCGGGAGAGCTCTGCGAAAGTTTATCTGTATTAAGTGTATAATATTCTGGGCTGCAATGGGTAAGTGTACTTTACTTGAGCCAAAGGGGAAGCTTGTTGTCTGTTTGACATTTGTAAGAATGTTTAATCTTTAACCTTGTCTTTAAACTTACGTGTGCTAACGAGTGTGTTTCTCGTGTCTTTGTAACAGACGACTCTGGTGAGAGTCCCGTATGGGAGAAGAGATAATTGGTGTGACAAATTACTGATTAAGACATTTTAAATACTGGGGGGGGGGGGGTGTTAACTGAGTTAGTTAGTCTGTGAGACTTAAGTTATTATCTTTCCTTTGTTAAATAAACGTTATTTTTATATAACTTTGACTCTCTTTTGATTACCTGTCAGAATGGAGAGAGAGAGAGCGCTGAGGCTGAGCCGATATTTGCTTGGAGAGAGAGAGAGAGAGAGATTGTGTGTATCAGTTTGCCTACCGCTCGGGGTTCCACGTTTGCCAAATAATAACGAGATTTTTATCTGCGTATATATATATATATATATATATATATATATATATATATATATATATATATATATATATATATATATATATAAATGACTGTAAAAAAGTTCTGTAACAACAGAGTTCCATCTAATAAAGGAGCCCATAAAAACACCAAAACTAGAGAAAAAGTACTATATTTCAGAGACTGCTGTCTCCCTCTTCAGGTAGATGAATGAGAAAAGTTTACAGAAAAGGTGGTATTTATACCAAGAGGTCCATCCACAAACAAGCCATTTTAAGTACCCCCGCTGATAATCTTCCTCTAATCTTCTTAAGGGTTGGTTGAATGAAGACGTTGTCGATCGTGTCCGAAATCCATCCTCCTTTTGAGATGTTCATTACCTGCCTCTCTTTTATTAAGGCCGATTCCATCATTTGACTCTTGTACCGGCAGTTGCTGCTATAAATTACACGTGACAAATTCCAGTTTATTCTATATGTTCATTTATATGGTTGAAAATAGCCGAGTTCTGTTGTCCATACCTAACTGACCGTTTGTGTTGTATTAATCTCTGGGGAAGGGATTTACCTGTAAATCCGATGTAAGATTGGTCACAGTCCTGGCATGGGATTTCGTATACCCCAGAGTCCTTTGGAGATGTCTTTTGTTGGACGTTAATCAGGGATTTGGCTAAGGTGTTTGGGTAAGTAAATACAAAAGGGTTCGATTTTCCGAGGGGGTTGGTTATTCTCTTAATCGTGTCCTCCTCACTACGGACCACATATACAGGTATCTGATTTCATTCTGTTCCGACATTGCTGCCTATAATAGCGTGACTCATTCCAACAGACTTCTACGCAAGTTAAATAACCTAATAGACAATAGTGCATGGAATAATCTTGAGCAACAAGACAAAGTTTTAAACTTATCCAACACCCCCCTTACTGTAAATCAACATTTAGTTTTAAATTTAGGCTTATCCTTTGCCCTTATGCCAGACCGCAAAAACAACCTAGACTTCATAGTGGCTTTTGATAAATTCATATCTGACAAAAACTACAACCGTGAAGAGATATGTTTAAAAGGAGTGTTACTAAATGCTTTAACTGACTTACATAAGAAATATCCTGTTCCCCGCAGATTCATGATAGCCATCCACTCGCTAAAAAAGTTAGATGTTATAATAAGTAGATCCGACAAAGACGGCAAAATCGTAATAATGGACAAAGACTTCTACCTTGACAAAATCAACCAGCTCCTTAGCGACACAAACACATACGAAAAACTGACGAAAAATCCCCTCCAAAACGTTCCCACAGAATTTTTTCGGAAAGTAAGATTAATTGGCAAAGACCAAAAAGAGTATTGAACTATTAGAGAAATTTAAAGTAATTAATCCTAAATTACCTATTTTTATGGCCTTCCCAAAACTCACAAAGACAATCTTCCATTCAGACCCATCGTTTCATGTGCCGGTGCTTTCAATTACAAAATTTCTAAATGGTTAGCTGGCCTCCTTTCCCCTTTTTTAGGCACTTTTTCTCCCAGTCACATTAAACATTCGGAAGATTTTTGTCACAAATTCAGAGAAGCACATATACCACTTCACAACATAAAACTTTTAAGCCTTGATGTAGATTCCTTGTTCACTAAAGTACCAGTACAGGACGTTCTTCAGTTTTTAAGGGTAAAATATCCCCCTATTCAGATCATTTCCCATTGGCGCTTGACAAAATAATAAAGCTAGTTGAATTATGTGCATCTAATAACGTATTTTCATTCGGGGAATCATTCTACAAGCAAAAATTCGGGTGTAGTATGGGTAGTCCTTTAAGTCCTGTTCTAGCCAATCTGTACATGGAATACTTTGAAACTACAGTAATAAATGCAATAAAACCCAAAAACATGCTGTGGATGAGATACGTGGATGATATCCTAACATTTTGGATAATAGGTGGGGCAATTTCAATGAATTCCTCTTGAAATTAAACACTTAGTGCCCAGCATCAAATTTAAAGTTGAATGGGAAACAGACAACAAAATTCCTTTTCTTGATGTTTTAATAATCAGAGATACGACAGAATACAAATTTACCATATACAGAAAACCAACGTTCTCACTTTCATACATTCACTACTTTAGCTATCATGACATTTCTATCAAATAGGTGTAGCTAGTAACTTGTTCTTAAGAGCCTTACGAATTTGTTCCCCAGAATTCCTGGGAAAAGAATTTGAACTAATTCGCAAGCAACTTTCGTCTTTAAAATATCCTGACCATATAATTGAGAAAGCAATTCACAAAGCTAACGTAATTTTCTACCGACCCCCTAAAGACAAGACCAGAGATACACCCAACAATAAAATAATAATTCCCCACCTGGACACGATTAAGAGAATAACCAACCCCCTCGGAAATCGAACCCTTTTGTATTTACTTACCCAAACACCTTAGCCAAATCCCTGATTAACGTCCAACAAAAGACATCTCCAAAGGACTCTGGGGTATACGAAATCCCATGCCAGGACAGTGACCAATCTTACATCGGATTTACAGGTAAATCCCTTCCCCAGAGATTAATACAACACAAACGGTCAGTTAGGTATGGACAACAGAACTCGGCTATTTTCAACCATATAAATGAACATAACCATAGAATAAACTGGAATTTTGTCACGTGTAATTTATAGCAGCAAAGCTGCCGGTACAAGAGTCAAATGATGGAATCGCCTTAATAAAGAGAGGCAGGTAATGAACATCTCAAAAGGAGGATGGATTTCGGACACGATCGACAACGTCTTCATTCAACCAACCCTTAAGAAGATTAGAGGAAGATTATCAGCGGGGGTGACTTAAAATGGCTTGTTTGTAGATGGACCTCTTGGTATAAATACCACCTTTTCTGTAAACTTTTCTCATTCATCTACCTGAAGAGGGAGACAGCAGTCTCTGAAATATAGTACTTTTTCTCTATTTTGTGTTTTTATGGGCTCCTTTTATTAGATATATATATATATATTATATATATATATATATATATATATATATATATATATATATATATATATATATATATATATATATATATATATGGTGTGTGTGTGTGTGTGTGTATTCTTCAAAACCCTTAGATACTCACTCCTTGAAACATCATAAACTCAGCACTTGTAAACGCCTCAGTTTATGTCAGAGGTACATAAAAATAATGAAATTAAAATAAGCTTATTCATATTAGTCCTTAAATTACTTACTTAAGGCTACACGAGTGTAAATACACAACTCAGAGCAAAGAGCTCATCGTTTACCAGACCTTGAAATATATATATTTTTACGGTTTTTATCCTGCCTCGCCTCGCCAATATTTAAAATTTGACCTTACCTAGAAGCAGCAGCCATTTTAAACCCCTCTCTCCCCCTCCCACCCCACCACCACATTGTACGACTTGGGGGATCGGCATATCCGTTCTTCCCCATATCCGTTAAGCACTAGGGAAATAACACACGGGAAATTGGGAAGCTAGATAGACCCTTCCTAGGCCTAGTCTTAAGACCTGTTCTACCTTGACCGTGTTACTAGCCCTATGTCTGTTTCCAGAATGACCTGCCAACGGGGGCGGGGGGGGACTCAACCCATTAGCAACTGCCCTGCACCTTGTCTCGTCTCACTCCCTCTTAGTCACTCAACAAGGACAGACACTCATCCATGTCTTCAAATAGGCCTAAACAAAGGCGCTTTGCTGGCACGCCCCAAGACTGGGACAAAGCTACACACCATCTTCTCATTCCAAGCTACACATCATAAGGCATCCAGATACGTCTGAGTTACATTCATATAGCCAGTTCTTTTCTCCGAGCAAAACAAACTCTCTCCATTCCTGCATTCATTTTCCCACTTCTCTAACAAACATCCTTAGTCCTACCTAGCTCGCACATGGTTCCCTTGTGACTTGTCCAAGATCAACAAAGATCTTCATTAAGTTATTCAACTTAAGCATTAGATTTCTCCCTATATTATCAGCCTTGTGTTTGATTGAAGGATAAATTCCTTCCATAGTGCATTAGTCATAAATGTTGTGAGAGAAGTCTTTGTTTTTTTGTTGTATGTAACCTGGAATCCCATTCCAGATTCCCGTGAATTTTCTGTGTTATAGCAGGTTGTAGCTTGTATGTAGACGACTACCAAGTGTTTGTTAGATACCAGAAAGTGCTAGTTAGAACTAGGGAGTGCTTTGCCAGGGATTCTTTACCTGTATTAGCAAGATTAGCTAACTAGGAGTGTTTTCTACTAATAGTTACGGTGAAGGAAGTGTACAATTCCTTTGTCTGTGAAGTGTTAGGAGAATTCATTTTGAACTCGTCCCATGTGTTGGCAACTCGTAGGTTGTAGTTAGCTCTCTTAGGATCTCTGGCAGGTGCAAACCTTTCAGCCATTCCAAGGCAACAAGTTCATCACATAACTTTTTATCGTAAGGATTTAAGTCAAATAAAGTACATTTTGATGTGTTAACGTAAATAATTCAAAATAATTTCAATCTTACTAAAAAGTCAAATAAAGTACATTTTGATGTTTTAACGCAAATAATTTCAAATTAATTTCAATCTTACTAAAAAGGTTCATCAGGGACTAAGATTGGTTGTAAAGGTACCTTTGGTATTACCTGGTTAGGTTTACCAGATTTCTGACAAACAGGACAAGTGCGAACAAATTCTCCTACATCTTTTTTTTCATATTAGGCCAAGATAAGCAATTCAAAATCTTTCCATATGTCTTATGAACTCCTAAATGTCCTCCGTTGGCATCATGAGCTATTTCCATTACAGAATTCCTAACAGAAAGAGGTAGAACAATTTGACGCTTTTCACTCCAAGTATCTTCACTAGATTTTTTAGGGGGACGATAAAACCTCATTAACAAATCTGATTCATAGTAAAAACATGAGGTGTTTTTAATCTCACTACTAGAAACTTCTTTGTCATGAATCTTACTCAAAGAGTTATCGTGCTCCTGAGCTTCAACAAGGTCATCTCTACTCATAACATTTCGTGCTTCAAATTCTATAGAAGTGATTGTAGGCTTATCTAAGCGAGATTTCTGGCTACGAGTGACAACACAAGAAGGATTTAAGAAGTAATCTGAATCAGGTTCAATGTTTTCACTTACAGGTTTTTCCATTACAATGACATTGGGAACTACCAAACGTCCTGCAAGATCGTTAGCCAACAATAAAGTTACTCCTTTTACTGGAACTTCAATATCTCTTATGCCTAACACCACATTACCCTTCTTAATAGGACAATCAAGATGAACAGTGGCGAGGGGAAACATTAGATATTTGTGAAAGGTCTTTCACGAGAACATGTTCATTAGTTACATTAGCCTCAATATTTGGGAAAGCATTTCTCAAAAGTAAACTTTGTGAAGCCCATGTGTCACGAAGTATCCTAACTTTATCTTTCCCCCTCGCAGCTCAAAGCTACGTTCCATCAAAATTAAAATCTTCTAATAATCTTCAAATAAACCTACGGGCTTTTCAATATGAATATGCGAGACAGGCTTAATCTGGCCATCTGATTTACTTTTGAAGTTAAGAAAAGGGTTAAATGGGTTCCGAAAAGGCAAGGATGTTTTGCCTTTTTAGCTGGGAATGGTTTTACATTCTGGTCTGTTCTCTTACTGTTGCCAACTTTATGTATTAATGAGTGAGTGTCTGCTGGAGAAGCAGCCTTAACAAGTCTGTTTCTTCTCTGTCCTCTAAATGCATCATAATGTTCAAAGGAAGCTTTCGTTTAAACTCTTCAAGTACAATCAAATTCTCTAATTCAGCATAAGTAGTTACTGCCGCAGATTTTAACCATTTCCTAAACTCTCTCAATTTCTCTGAAGTGAATTCTACATACGTTTGAGTTGTGAACTTAGTTTTGTTACGAAAGGTTTGACGGTATCCCTCGACTGAGATTGAAAAAGCATCCAAAATTGCTTGTTTAACACTTTGGTAATCTGTAGTGTTTTCGAGATGTCTACAAACTTTCCCAGCCTTCCCAATTAATTTCGACCTTGATAACCAAACCGACTGATCACGTGGCCAATCCGAATGCAAAGCAGTGTCTTCAAAAGTCTTAGAATAATCTTCAGGGTCATAATCTGTGAACGTTGGAACCAACTTAATGTTTTTCGCTAAATCAAAGGGTTTCTCTTGAGTTTCCAAAACCGAAATTTCATGTTCCCTATTCTCTTTAGAAAGCAATGCTTTCTCTTCTTCAAATTTAAGCGCTAACGACGCCTCATAATCTAGTCTTTCTTTCTCTCCCTGTGAAGCTAATTGCTATTTAGCCTTCTCTACCTCAAATTCTAACTTAATTCTTTACATTTGTCTCTCTGATTCTAACCGTTTCTCTTCCGCTTGTCTCTCAAACAATGCAGCTTGTCTCTCGGATTCTGACTTTTTCTCTTCAGACTCTAACCTTTGGGCTTCTGCTAGTCTCTCAGATTCTAATTTCTGTGCCTCAAGTTTTTCGCGTTCAAGAGAAATGCGATCAAACTCTAACTGCTGCTCGTAGGCTAGAACTGCTGGTTCACGAGTTATATAGTGCCTAGCTTCATTGCCTAGTCTACCCACTCGCAAAAAATGCTCAAGAATCAGGTTTCGAATTTCATTCCTCCACATGCTACTCCTAGTAGCAATTGACAACTGGCTAGCTAACTCGAGAAGTTCTTGCTTCCTAGCATTCTGAATACTAGCTAATTCAGCAGAGGGATCTGCAGCAAACTTCCAAACGCTAAACTGAGACATCGTAAAAGTTAAAGAAAACTTCCTTTAATAAACAACTGAATTCTTGTTTTACAATTATAACAGACTAAAGTATTCCTGCTGTCATTCAGGTAAATGTATTACAAACCACAATACAAAATTATGTTAACAAGTTTAGTTTCCCGACAAAATCTACCAATAAGCATTATGAGTAACATTAGGGAAAAAGGACAGTCCTGATTCGAAAGTGAG
>NC_087207.1:82643261-82670761 GCF_015104395.2 Macrobrachium nipponense
CATTTTCCTGTGGTATTCGTTATATATATATATATATATATATATATATATATATATATATATATATATATATATATAATATATATATATATATATATCTATATATATATATATATATATATATATATATATATATTATATATATATATATATATATATATATGTGTGTGTGTGTGTGTGTGTGTGTGTGTGTGTGTGTGTGTGCATATATGTATGTATATATATATATATATATATAAATATATATATATATATATATATATATATATATATATATATATATATGTATATATATATATATATATATATATATATATATATATATATATATATATATAATATATATATATATATATATATATATATATATATATATATATATATATATCATATATTTGTATACATATATGTCTATATATATCTATATTATATAATATATATATATTATATAATATATATATAATACATATATAATATACATATGTGAGTGTGTATGCTAACATCCAACATTAAAATTAATTTTTGTTTCAGTGACCTACAAAGCTAACCAATTCAAGACAGTATTTCAAACATCAAAATGAAAATCAAATTGAGGCTGTGAAAGGTATGAAATGGATGAGCATTCAAAAGATACAAATGGAAACATTGTTACCGAATTTATCGTCTACATACATTACGGTGGCACTTTTTTCAGCCTGCTTTCAAACAAAGCATTAGCATCATCAAAGATGGAATGAATAGTTCAATTAGATTATCGATGCAAGATCAGTTCTGCAGTTGTTTGAACAAGGACTGTATTTGAATGAGAATGATACTATTAAATTAAATAGGCCAAAGCCTATAAACACAATGCTATGATCATCTGTCGCAAAACTATGTCATTGAGATTGATTAGTGAAAGAGCTGTGTATCAGTAATTCAATTTAAAAACCATGATAACAAGTTCAAATTACATATCCGTTCTTTCTTTAATATGTATAGAACTATGAAAATACCAGCCTTTTATAAACAGAAACCGACTTGCCATCAGAGCAATAAATTCTTCGTACATAAATCGTCAAAAGATTTCACTGAATTGCTTATCCACGACTAGGAAGGATAGCAAAGTTATTACTTTTAGTAAACTCAATGGTAATAAGTTTAGCCAATTAGTTTGGACGGGATACCATTTTAATGAAATGGAAAATTAGTCATGAAGACTCAATAAACACTTCAACAGGCTGCCCATAAATAACATAGCTTTCTGTTTCCTTAACGACATAAGAATCGCTAAAGAAATTCTCCGATTGAAAAAGGATGACAATTTTACCTTGGTTCAGAAACACTGAGGATATTCCGTACACTTTCCCAAGAGATTTTAGTGAAAATCCATTATTCACCACAGCTAATCCGAAATCACTAAGGATTCACGGGGTCCAAAAGCAGATGTATTCTTCTTTTTATAAAACCGAACAACAGCATTTGCGGAAGTGTTAAGACTGCAATAGTTTGTTCAGTAAGTTCACTTGGCAATGTTTCCCGGACTGAAGAAAATGTATTCCTTGTTGTAATCCTACTGTCTTTAATGTTCTTGTTGTCATATATTTATTTACTTTTATCTTTATTCGGCTTCCTTATAAACTGTGTTCTGCTATGGCCTTCCAAAAAAGCTCATTACCTTAATGCTTTGTTTTGTTGTTGTTAATAATAGTAATATAATAATAATAATAAGAGATATTTCTTAACTGACCTACAGTAGTGAAACTGGTACTCCTAAGGAATTTGTGAAAATTCAAAACTCCAATGGCTAGCCGCATACATCAGTCACCATGGACCTTTATTCAACGGGGAAAAGGGTACTGAAAATGAAGCAACAAAAACCACCTGGCTTCAGACCATATAGTGCCTATTTATTTGGTATGATAAAAAGTTATTGAGGGTAAAGTTAACCTTAAGAAAGAAAAGATACAAGAAGAAATAATAATTAAGGTGATTTTAGTCTAAACGTCAACTAATTTGGTGACTAGTTCTGGATGAAGCTAACATGTGGGTTTTAGACCGTCTTTGACACTGGATTTTACCAGAGAAGCAATTAATTTAAACATAATTGACTTGAGGCTGAAAGATAAGAATGTCAACAAGAAAATCATAATGGTGAATATAATACAAAAGTCTATTAAAAACTTTTTATGCCAAATAAAATTAAATATATGATGGGTTTTCAGTTCTAATGATTCTCTTTTACATGTGACGTACTTCATGTAGTAATTTTCAGATATTCCCATTTTCAGGGGAAGATTATGGACACATTTAGGAAAGTTTTCATTGTAACTCTGGAAAAAAGCAATAAATGTCTTCAGGCATTGGTCAGAAGAATAAATAGACATATATTAAAATAAGTGGGGTTCATAACCTTAGCTCTTGCCGGTTAGAGACAGGTGCAAAAAACTGGATTCCTCGAAAATGTTGGGATAATGAAATAGAAAACACGTCGTGTGCATAAACGAGATCGTGAACACATTCCACAGACATGAGATAACCACGGGAAGGTTACTAGCGTGCATGCGTTTGTGTGTTCGATAGCATGCGTGTATCCGTACGTCTCTTGGTAGGCGTATACATACAAACGACGGATGGAACAGTGAATGAGATATAATCTCTAGTATGTGAATTAACGCAGCAATTAGACGACAAACTGTCATAGTGGTCACAAGAGATTTTGGCGTAGGAGGAAGGCACTTGGAGGTCCGCCGAAAAGGTAAAAGTGAAAGACTGAAAATTTTTATACTTTATGTCGTGACATTGAGTTCGGTTCTAGAGAAAGGGGAGTGCGTTGCGACACTCATTTATTGACGAACTTTAACATTTCATTGTTTGATTATTATATTCTCATTTTCAGATGGATTCGAAGTTACCATATAGAAAAATGGGATCTCTAGACTTGTATTGACTTATTGATAGATTATGATCAGTCGGAAAGAATGAGATGAAAGGGGGTATTTACTTGAATATGATTTTGTGAAGAATATAGTTTCATGTTTTTCTTTGAGATACTCTTTAACTCATTTTATTCCATTATCATCTTAGCTATTTTGGGAAATAAAAACTATTTTTTTAATAGCACGAGTTTGAATTTGCCTAGAGTTTGATATTTGATTTACAGCTAGCTTCAGAGGTGAACTTAAAGGGAACAATGGAAGGTAGGTTACGTTACCCAGCTAGGAGTTCTCTCCAATTATTCAAATGAGCATCATTTTGACCCTCGTAAGAAATTATCAAAAAGGATATTTACAATATACGTAAACTATCAACATTTCACTGTCAAAAACAGGAGCTGCTACCAACAGGATTGTGTCGAAAAGAATGGCTTTACATCTGAGATGAAGGTGGTTAGATAATGTCGTCGCTGAATGGCTGGAATCTTGTCCATGTAAGAGAGGCAGATAACTACCTAATCTATGGCATATTACTGCAGTCCTTTAAACTGCACCTCTACCACGACAAAATTTATTATTCAACAGAAGATATCACTTGAGTTGTTCATGGGTCATCTTGTTAGTGGGACAAGGTCCACATGAGTATCCGCATCGCTGGGAGAGTAGTCACTGTCTTGGAAGTTTTCTTTTTTTCTAGTCTTCAAAATAAATTACAACATTCATTGTCCAGTACGGTATAGAGAGCTTCTAGTATCCTGTCACGTGAGGACTTTCATCACCTTGTATCTGGAAGTCATGTAAGCACAGTAAATATTTTCATAGGGGGTGTATTTTCCAAGCTTGGGCCTTGTGGACAATTCATCGACGACCTCCTGATCTCCCTGTTAGTGCTACAGCTAGAATAGCTGTTTTTAATAAATATTTGTTCACGTGCGGAGGGCTAAGATTAAGAGTAGCAAGTGGTTCTGCGTCCGTAAGAGATAATCATTATATTATGCTTATAGGATTTCGGACACTCCCTGCTTTTGCGCGTATGCCCACGTTGGTCTACTTTGTGTTTGCCTACGCAAATGCATCCATACCCCTCACAGCCAATATTGGACGATCACTAACTGACCTTTATCCTACATGAAAATGAATTATTATTTTATGAAGATTAGAAAAGATCTGTTATGAACTAAATTCTACTAATGCAGCCATACTACGGAATGGCACGATATATTATATATATATAATATATAATTATATATATATATATATATATATATATATTATATAATATATATATATTTATATATGTGTGGGGTGTGTGTGTTTATTCTAATATATATCATATCAGATTAATATATATTATGATATATAACAATATTATATATTATATATATATATTATATACATTACATACATACATACATAGCAATACATATATATATATATATATATCAGATATATATATAATATATATAATATATATATATACATACATTACAAATACATACATAATATATATGCTTGTGTGTGGTATGAAGCGTCTGGTTCTCCTTGTAAGTTTCAAGACAATAAATAATGATAGTAATTCTATTTTCTAGCATTTTTCTGTGATTTTTCTACAAAACGTAATGACGAGAGAGAGAGAGAGAGAGAGAGAGAGAGAGAGAGAGAGAGAGAGAGAGAGAGAATTTTCTGTTTGTTCCCTTTCAGTAAGGCTGTTTTACATTTATGAAGTTTTCTCATGCACTTGCAGACCTTGTTTTTTTTATTTGAAAATCAATAGACCAATATGGGGGAACTACTCCAGAGGGAATGGTAAAACGGATTTTCTCTCGTTTTCCTCACAAATTTCCAAAGGTCTACGGTAATAACAATAAAAACGTTCCCACTCTTTTTTTCCCCCACTGTCAAGTGACAAATCCCGTCATTTCAAAATAAATTTGTAAAAAGGGAGGACGATTGTAAAACTTTAATAGTTATCATACGTTACTAGTTATCTGTTAGCCGCATCGTTGGTCAATTTGCCACTCAGTATTGCTTTGCAAGAGTATATGAATAATGCAGTCTTCCATGACTGGGATCCAGGCCCTCGGATTTAAAGGAGCATTTGTAAGTATTTCCAAGTTTTGATAAAAAACAAAATGCTAGAGAATTTATACACTCACACACAAAAACTAAACATGTAATGGCATTGCCACCATTCAAGAAAAAATTTAAAATATGCATGAGAAGTGAATATGAAAATCAATAATGAAACATGACTTAAACAAATATATTTCCTTTGGCTCAAATGTGAGTCCTGCAGACCAATGGAATTTACTCCTGGTGGGGAGAACAAAACTGGATGAAACCTGAGTATTCACTATGTACCGCTGCATAGTAATATTTACTAATTCAGTAATTACCAGTCTATCTAGCTATCTTCATGATGAATAATTTCAACATCTAGAGCTATTCTATGTTATGTAGATGAAAAAAGGGTGGTATGTCGCCTTTTTATATGACGTTATCTCCATATGATTGTCAATGTGTAGCCAACACAGCTTATGTCAAAAGGCCTACATGCCTCCTCCGACTATCTAAAGGTTTAACCCTTATTGGTCCTCGACTTCGTGAATCCCCTTGGGGAGAAACTGTTCTTCATTGTAGTAGGAGGGGATGGGTGCTTTTCACGATGCTTCTGGACTGTACTGGATGTGATGTTACCGAGGCATTTATTATTTGTCAGTAGTTTCAAACATTCCATTTCTGTGTGGATAGGTTTCCAGGTACTGTGGCGGAGGAAGCCTCTCCTTAAACGATGCCAGAGATAGACTTCTTCCAAAAGACTGAATTTTTTTACTGAGCATTAATTCGGGGGCCAACATTTGTAAGACTGATGAGACGTGGTGGGTTTCTATTTCGTCAATGAGGATATCAAGCAAAAGAAAGGTCTTGTCCTTGCAAGCATAACTGTGAAATTAAAAACTACCTTAAATCTCAGGACCGAAAATTTAGTAAGTCTGTTATTTTAAAATACCTAAATGATAAGCTATTGGAGTTACTCGCCACAACCCCATCAACATCATGTCAAATTCTTTAATAAATAATAATAATAATAATAATAATAATAATAATAATAATAATAATAATAATAACAATCAAGGATTCATGCAGAAGAGTGTGATCCTAGAAACGGCGCACATAGTAAGAAAAGTGATGGACTCCTAAGGAGGCAGGATGCAACCCGGAACTCCACACTATAAATAAATACCACCCAGTCGAATTAAAGGAGTGTGATAGAGCAAAAAAAATAAATAAATAATAATAATAATGTTGCGCCGTGGCAGAGTGGGTTAGGTCGTCAATTGACTGGTTAAGCAGCATTGGGGCTGATCAGTCGTTGGATGGGTGACCACTCACCTCGGCGTTGATTCCCTAGGAAAGGATCTTTACCATAATCTACTCAGCTGTAAATGAGTACCTATTCCTGATGGGGTAAGGTCCAGCTATGGGTTAAATAGCAAAACTCTGCAATGATGGAAAGAAATGAAGGATTAAACTACAATGACGTAAATGGAACCTCTGGCGACAGAGGAGCTTCATCCAGCAGCCAGGTTTTCAGCCCAATTGAAGGGGAAGATGGTCAGGTGCTTGGAGGTCGTCATCCAGCAACTGACCACCACAACGACAGTAACCAACAGCCTGGAACTACAGAAGCAAACCAGAGGAAGAAATGGACAAGGGAAGAAAATAAGTAAATCTGGAGATGTTCAGAAGCAACCCGACAGAGAGAAGATATAGAAAAAGGTTTGTCAACATCTGGAATGAGAGGAACAACACCCCCAAAACAGAGCAGAGTCTGGCAGACCAAGTAAGAAACATGAAGAAAAAGAACTGGCTCTCCCTAACGGAAAGAGAAGAAATGGAAGAAATGGAAAGGGAAATGACAGGGATGATGAGATATCAAACAACGACACACGAAGAAACACCAACGAAGTAACAGAGAGGACAGATTGGGTAGAAAAGATCAGACAATGGATGGAGCCAGATACAGAGAGAACAAAGATCCCCTCCATGAAAGCCTACAACACCAAGAAATTAAGGAAGAAAACAAGTGAGGTCAATGAAATAATGGGAACAATACACACCATCAGTATCACAGAAACAAATAACCTGGCATATGCAGGAGCAAGATTAGTAGCAGAACTGATGTGATACGAACACCAACACCACCAACACAACCAACCCAACAGAAACCAAAACAGCAACCACCTTGGAAAAGACGCCTGGAAAAGCAAATCATGGTGATGAGATCTGACTTGAGTAAACTGAATGAGATGGCAGAAAAAGGGCTATGAAGCAAGAAACTGAACTAGAAATACAAAGTACAGGAGAGGGGACTAAAGAACATAATAGAAGATGTAAAACAGAGGCTTAAGGCTAAAGCACTTAAGATCCAACGGTACATGAACAGGAATAAGGGATAACAACAGATCAAACTATTCGGAACTAACTAGAAAAGACTATACAGCCAACTTAGTGGGGAAGACAACCACCAAGAAATTCCTGAAGCCGAACCAAGTAAGAGACTCTGGGAAAACATATGAAGCAATCCAGTATCACACAACAAACATGCAACATGGCTCCAGGAAGTCAAGGAAGAAGAAACAGGGAGAATAAAACAAAGATTCACAGAGATCACGACAGACACAGTCAGACACCAACTAAAGAAAATGCCAAACTGGAAAGCCCCAGGTCCCGATGAAGTCCATGGATTACTTGCTCAAAAACTTCAAGGCCCTACACCCACGAATAGCAGAAACAACTCCAGCATTGTATCTCAAATCACCATGCACCCAAATGGATGACCACAGGAAGAACATCCTTAGTACAAAAAGACAAGCGTAAGGGAATTATAGCCAGTAACTACAGGCCTATCACCTGCCTACCAATAATGTGGAAGTTACTAACAGGTATCATCAGTGAAAGGCTATACAACTACTTAGAGAGGACACACACCAGAAGGAAGTGTAGGGGCACAAACAAAATGGTAATGAAGAACAGTAGGAGAGGGAAAACTAACCTAAGCATGGCATGGATTGACTATAAGAAAGCCTTCGACATGATACAACACACATGGCTAATAGAATGCCTGAAAATATATGGGGCAGAGGAAAACACCATCAGCTTTTTCAAAAATACAATGCACAAATGGAATAAAATACTTACAAACCATGATTCCCATGACAAAAGTACTGCAGAAGATGGATGCTGGGTACCAACTCAAGAAAAGAGGCAACAGAATTAACTATCTGATGTTCATGGACGACATCAAGATGTATGGTAAGAGCATCAAGGAAATAGATACCCTAATCTAGACTGTAACGATTGTATCTGGGGGTATCAGGATGGAGTTTGGAATAGAAAAATGTGCCTTAGTCAACATACAAAAGGGCAAAGTAACGAGGACTGAAGGGATAGAGCTACCAGATGGGAGCAACATCAAACACATAGATGAGACGGGATACATATGCCTGGGAATAATGGAAGGAGGGGATATAAAACACCAAGTGATGGAGGACACGATTAGGAAAGAATATATGCAAAGATTTAAGGTGATACTCAAGTCAAAACTCAACGCCGGAAAAATGATAAAAGCCATAAACACATGGGCAGTGCCAGTAATCAGATACAGCACAGGAATGGTGGAATGGATGAAGGCAGAACTCCGCAGCATAGACCAGAAAACTAGGAAACATATGACAATACACAAAGCACTACACCTAGGAGCAAATATGGACAGACTAAACATAACACAAAAGAAAGGAGGTGGTGGACTACTAAGTATAGAGGACTGCATCAACATCGAGAACAGAGCACTGGGGCAATATCTGAAAACCAGTGAAGACGAGTGGCTCAAGAGTGCATGGGAAGAAGGACTGATAACAGTAGATGAAGACCCAGAAATATACAGAGCCAGAAGAATGAGAAACAGAACAGAGGAATGGCACAACAAACCAATGCATGGACAATACATGAGACAGACTAAAGAACTAGCCAGCGATGACACGTGGCAATGGCTACAGAGGGGAGAGCTCAAGAAGGAAACTGAAGGAATGATACAGCGGCACAAGATCAGGCCCTAAGAACCAGATATGTTCAAAGAACGATAGATGGAAATAACATCTCTCCCATATGTAGGAAGTGCTATATCAAAAATGAAACCATAAACCATATAGCAAGCGAATGTCCGGCACTTGCACAGAAACAGTACAAAAAGAGGCATGATTCAGTGGCAAAAGCCCTCCACTGGAGCCTGTGCAAGAAATATCAGCTACCTTGCAGTAATAAGTGGTACGAGAACCAACCTGAAAACTATCAGGCAAAGATCCTCTGGGACTATGGTATCAGAACAGATAGGGTGATACATGCAAATAGACCAGACGTGATGTTGATTGACAAAATTAAGAAGAACGTATCACTCATTAATGTCGCAATACTATGGGCCACCAGAGTTGAAGAGAAGGAGAGGGAAAAAATGGATAAGTATCAAGACCTAAAAATAGATATAAGAAGGATATGGGATATGTCAGTGGAAATTGTACCCATAATCATAGGAACACTAGGCACGATCCCAAGAGCCCTGAAAAAGAATCTAGAAAAACTAGAGGCTGAAGTAGCTCCAGGACTCATGCAGAAGTGTGTGATCCAAGAAACGGCGCACATAGTGAGAAAAGTGATGGACTCCTAAGGAGGCAGGATGCAACCCGGAACCCCACACTAATAATACCACCCAGTCAAATTGGAGGACTGTGATAGACCAAAAATAAAAAAAATAAAAAAAATAGTCCAAAGACCTCATAACCACACGAGTTAATAAAATAAAATGGAAAAGTAAATCCACAATAATATGTCTGATCTTGTTATTTAAAATACATAGCAGAAAGCTTTCGAAGACCTGCACCGTCCTCCTTGTCAGTCTGAATACAATTATTAACAGTAACCATACAAGAACTTTGTTTTTGGACTATTTTACAAATAGCCTGTTTGATGATGTAGTTGGCTCTTCACGTTATCCCCTCGTTCTCCAACGGCAAACCAGCTAATCGCCTAGATCTTCGAAGTGGCGGTTCGTCTCTTGAATCGTTTGATCTGTTGTCCATAGCAACTCTGACAATAGTATAAGTATTTTAACGAAAAGACACAAACTAGCCCTTTTAAATTTAAAAGACAACAAAGGCATCAGAATAATGAAAGCTGATAAAGGTGGGTCACTGTTGATTATGGATACTAATGCATACAATTCGAAAGCATATGACTTACTAAGTGATGATAATACTTATACTAAATTGTCAGAGTTGCCATCGGTAACCTCTCTACAAATTAAATTCAACAGAGACGTCCGGAAAATAGCCAATACACTCACGGTGACTGAACAAAAACAGCTAGTTTTGAGTAAAATATCAAAGAAAATGCCGAGTCTCCCTTACTTTTACGGCATACCAAAACTTCATAAAACAGGATCACATATGTGTCTCATCCACAATATTTTCATTCAACAATGAAGGATATAAACAGAAATTTGGCGTAGCCATGGGTTCACCCTTATCCCCCATACTTGCAAATTTGTGCATGGAATTTGTAGAAATTGAAATCCTCTCCAAATGTGATCCAAATCTAAAACCACTCATTTGGGTAAGATATGTCGACGATGTCTTCGTAATTTTCCAAGGTAATCAAATAGACTTCGAAAAGTTTTTGAGATTTGTCAATAGCATACCACCTTCCATTCAATTTAAAGTGGAATATGAAGTGGAAAATAAGCTGCCCTTTCTGGATGTTTTGGTATACCATGACCATATTACATTTAGTTTTAAATTTAGTGTTTATAGAAAAGTAACTAATGCTGAAGCTTATATCCACTTCTATTCTTTTCATAATAATGAAGTAAAGCAAAATATAATGATACATTTCATTCTAAGAGCCTTGAAAATATGTGATCCTGAATATATTGACAGCGAATTTCAACATATAAAAGAGGTTTTTGGAAAATTATGCTATCCAGAAAATTTCGTATATAATGCCTTCATTAAAGCCAAAAGGATTTTCTATATAAAAAGTCAATATGAATACAAAAAAGAATAAAAAAAGTATCTAACCTTACCATTTAATCCCAACTTATGAAATATTAGAAAAACAGTAAATGAAAAAGGTGAAGAAAAGGTCAACTATAAGAATACACTCAAAGGCTGTCTCATGCAAAATAATAACTCTAACCAAAGCTTTAACAAAGAAATTGGTGTTTATGAAATACCTTGTCTGGATTGCGATAAGAAATATTACGGAGAAAGTAGGAGGGGACTACCAATCAGAATCAATGAACACAAAAGTGCTTATAATTTGCAAGCTGAGAATAGTGCACTAGTCTCACATAGTTTAAATGACGATCACCGCATAAATTGGAATGAGTCAAAAGTAATTTTCAATAGTAAGGATACAGGTATTAGAAGGTTAGTTGAAGGAGCAATTATTAAGAGGGGTCTCTCTATGGAAGGCAATAAAGCCTTTATGCAAGAAGATTTTATTTTAAATGAAATAATTTGCTGTCAGTTTATAAGAGATTATAACAGAGAAAGGTTGCATAGTAATAACACCAATAATCTAGTCACCTCTGATACTGCAGCTGCCCCATCTTCTTTCGTTCTGGTAACAGGGACACATCCCGTGTCCCTTGTTGCAGGCGCCCAAGCTGCTATGGACAACAGATCAAACGATTCAAGAGACGAACCGCCACTTCAAAGATCTAGGCGATTAGCAGGTTTGCCGTTGGAGAACGAGGGGATAACGTGAATAGCCAACTACATCATCAAACAGGCTATTTGTAAACTAGACAAAAAACAAAGTTCTTGTATGGTCACTGTTAATATTTGTATTCAGATTGACTAGGAGGAGCCGTGCAGGTCTTCGAAAGCTTTCTGCTTTGTATTTTAAATAACAAGATCAGACCTATTATTGTGGATTTACTTTTCCATTGTAATAATAATAATAATAATAATAATAATAATAATAATAATAATATAATAATAATAATAATAATAATAATAATAATAATAATAATAATAATAATATCCTTTATTTCAGCTCAGGTCCATATACATGGAATATACAAATGCAATACACATCATCTGGATACATGAGATAACATAATAAAAATGATAATCTGCAATATCCAAATAGTTGCTGAAGAAGTAAAAAAAATTAATATTCACCATAATGATAATGACTGTATGACTAATATGAAGAATAATAGTAAAAAAAAAAAAGTATATTAACATTAAAAATTATTACAAAATAGATTGCATATAATTATTTCCAGCTAGGAACCTTAGGTGGTTACAGAAGACAGGTCCAGAGGGCTGCAAATGAAAATTGAGACAAGCAAGAGGTGCTCTCCCTATTATCCTGGTGTTCCTTATAATATAGTCGCTGGAGATTGTGTCTCGGTGGGCAGTGATGTCATGATTCTTGATGGCCCCTTCTTGGGCGTGACAGGAGATTCTCTTCGTAAGACACATTGTAGTTATTCCAATGTACTTCCCAAGACATCCTCAGGTGGGGCATATGTATTGGTATACTACATTCATCTGCTTGAGGGGACCTCCTGATGGCAGTGAGGGATTAAACCTCTTGTTTTCCTGTTTTTGTAGTATATTATAAGGTCCAACTTCTTGCCTTCTTCAATGGAGACGATATTCTCCTTGATGATCTTCCTCATCGAGTTCTCCTCCTCCTGGTACTAAGAGTGCATGAAGGCCTTCTTCCTCATTGAGTACCATTTTTTGAGGGTGGTGTGCACTTCCCAGTTGATGAGCTTATTAGAATATCCGTTGTTCACAAGCATCTGTGCAGCTCTATCAAGCTCGAGTTGTGTGTCCTGTCATGTAGAACAATGGTCGAGGGCACTTTCCACAAAGGCCCTAATGGTGGTGCTCTTAGACCTGTCAGGGCACTCGCTGTCCCCATTGAGGCACATTCCTGTTACGGACTCTGGGATCTCAGAGACAATGTTACGGTGTCGAAATATCCTGGAAAGGGTCGACACAATGTTACGGCCTCTGAGAGAGGTCCGCTTTAGGTTCGATATGAAATAATAAAAAAAATATATCAACACCAACAGTTGAAACTGGGGATACGACAACAAAGGTTTATTTACAAGCTTACTAACAAAGGTAAACGCAGAATGGTATCCTCATTTACATAAAAAGATAGAATCTTACAACTGCATGAACTGGGGGAACAGCGAGGCAATTAAAATACTTGCTAATCGATTTGGCAATTCGACGCGCTGGCTTCATAAAAGTAGATCGGCGATTGAGGACGTCCTCTTGACTCCGAATTGCAGAAACTAATCTTCTTGTAAGGCAGGAATTCCCCAACACCTGTAACTGGACCTTTTCTTCTCTGATGTCTGCTCGACATCGAGATAACACGGCCGTCCACCCCTGAAGACGACTAGACCAATATCCAACCAACTCTCGAACAACTCTTCTTTTGATTGATACTTCGTCGGTTCCTTTTTCTCGTATCTCACGGAAGATCTCTGCTGCTGCTGATCTCTCACTGATCTGTGGCTCTGTGACTAACTGGCGATCTCTCTCTTTTACGATCTCTCTCTTCTACGATCACTGCTCTCCAAGTTCGTTCGTCGTATTTATACGGCACTCTGGGGGCGGTGCCTACGGCGAGCGTCACAGACTCCCGAGGTTTCTAGACATTCTTAGATGAATCTAGACGAGGTATTGCATCATGAAAATTCGCGGAGTTTCTCACGTAACATTGGCACGTTTTTTGCGCTACCACCAACACGCCCGACGATTCTAGAACAACCACGAAGACAGGCGCCTCCAACACGGGCGTGAAAGCCTCCTTACTGCCGAACTTCTCGAAAATACGTTCTCCTTTCCTTTAACTTCCTTTGCTATGAAGCAATTACCATCACAATTCCTAAATTAATCTTCTTCATGTAGACAGAAGTGCGGAGACCGTCTATGGTCTTCTGTCTTCTGTGCAGCTCTATGAAGCTCGAGGTGTGTCCTGCCAGGTAGAACAATGGGAGAGGGCCCTTTTCACAAAGGCCCTAATGATGGTGCTCTTAGACATGTCAGGGCACTCACCATCCCCATTGAGGCACATTCCTAAATTTGTCTTCTTCGTGTAGACAGAAGTGTGGAAGCCGTCTTCTGTCTTCGTTATAAGGACGTTGAGGAAGGGGAGCCGATCGTTAGTGCTAACTCGACTGTGTAGTTTAGCATGCTGCATTGCTGGAATACGTGATGATGGGCTTCTACCTCATCCTCGGTGTGAACTTGCACAAAGAAATCGTCTATTTGCCAGGGTGCTGGCTCTGGGCAAAGACCCTCTCTTCCACAGTGCCCATATAGAAGTTGGGAAAGAAGACTCCCAGAGGAGAGCCCATGGCAATGCCGTCTTTCTGGCAGAATATCTGCCCTCGGTGGGTGGAGAAGGGAGTCCTGTTTGTACAGATGTCCAGCAAGGTGTACAAAGATGCTTCTGGGATGTTGAGTGGAGCCATCAACGGGTCCCGGCAGACACGATCCAAGATGATGTTGATGGTCTCGTCGATGGGACGAGACCATCGACTGGCCTCATAGCGGGACGCTATGAGGCCAGTGCTGGGGGAGTCGTAAATTTCTTCAAGGAACTCCACCGATGAACTCGGGCTATAGTGGCTCAGGATGTAGGGAGTCAAAATTTGATTAAGGCACTTGGCCAAGGCAAAAGTCAGGGCGGGCGTCTGGCTGATAGTCGGGCGGAGAGGATTGCATTCCTTATGGGTTTTCACATTCCCGTAGAGGTAACCAAGGCTGAAGTCCCCTTGGATGGGCGGAAGGTGGACTGCATTAGTTGCCGCGTTGATGATACTGATGACATGGTTGGTGTCCCATATGATGTCTTCCGTAGGGTTCTGTGTGAGATGCTCGAACTTTGAGAAGTCAGACAGGATGGCATCAAGCTTCTCATGGTATTCCTTCATTTTTATCAAAATGATGGCGGCCTTCAACTCCTTGGCTGCTTCCTTCACCTCTCGGGTGAAGATGCCACTGGTGTGTGACCTCTCCGTGAGGGCTTCGGCGAGCAGGAGGAGCTGGATGGCGTCTGTAGTTCAGACAATATTCCGCATCTTGAGCTGCTGGATGGAGTCTAGCAGGAGTTCGATCTCAAGTCTTTTCTCATGTGGCTTTTGTTTAGACGTGAAATGACAGTGAAACCCTGGTTTAAGCAAAGCATCTTGGTCGGGAGAAGATTGGAAAGCAGTAAGATTGATGTAGCCTTGGGTGTACTGTGGGACTCACAGCTTACTGCTGTTGAGAGTGATCAGCTTTCGCATGACGCCCTTTATGCGTTTTTTCATATCTTCGTCTCGGAGGAAGATAAGGTCAGCATCGATGTCTTCATCAGCAGCTAATTCTGCATCGGGAGGGTTGTCACTATTGATGGGTTGGTCTTCATTTGGTTGGTGTACACTAGGGTCGTCATGATCAGGGCTGAGGGAACCATTCTAGAGGGATCCAGGGGGTCTGCTTCAGGTTCCTCACTGACATCTCTGGTGCTTAGGGCGGCTTGCTAATATCGGTGCGTTCGTCAATTCACGCCATAGTTGAACATCATCCTCGTAAGTTTCCTTAGTTCGGAAGTCTTCTCCTGTAATTTCCGTTGAAGGAGGGATTTCCGGAAGCTCATGGTCCCATCCTCTAGCCTCAATGAAGGGTCGTGCAGCCTTGCGTTAGTGTATGCTTGAAGTAAACCTCTTTTGAACATGTTTTATTCAAAATAATTGCTGTCTCAGCTGCGTTAATTTTATAAAGGTTCTTTTCTAATGTTCTAATTATTGTTTTCTTATTATTTTTTTAAACTGGTGAGTAACACACTGAAAGTTGGCATGTCTCAAATTGGTAATTGTCAAAGTTGATTTTAATTTTATTAAAAATGCCAGGGGCGGTAGTCAAATTTTGAGGGTATATCCTGTAGAGTTTATTAGAGGTTAAATTCAATTCTATTCCTTTTGTGGGGCCGCGACATTTCGTCTAAGGCTCCAGACATCCTCTTAGGCAAAGGTAGGTGATGGACTAAAGTGAGAGGGTGACTACGTCTGCTTTTATAGTGGCGGTGCAATGGGGGGGCTTCATGCCGCTGCTTTTTCATTCACTAATGAATGTCGAGCTGCTTTACGATTGACTGCCTGGCTGTGTGCTGAAACCAGTTCCCGAGCACATGCTCAACAGTCGTGCTCATCTTCTCAGTTACATGGCATCACGCCGGACTTTAGTTCAATTGTTCATTGGGTGCATGATGTCACTGCTGGTATTAAAGTCATCTTCAAGGTTATTTTCTCCTTGAATTTGGGCATTTTCAGGCGGCAATATGGTGGTGTTTGCCATTACTGGTGCCAATCGTAAAGCAGATAGCCATTCATTAGCCAATGAAAAAGCAGTGGAGACCCCCTCAAGCAAATGAACATAGTATACCAATACATATGCCCCGCCAAGGATGTCCTGGGAAGTACATTGGAATGATTACAAATACATCCGGTGAAGAGAATCTCCCGTCATGCCCAAGAAGGGGCCATCAAGAATCATGCCCTCACTGCCCACTGAGACACAGTCTCCTGCGACTGTATTATCTGCAAGATCTGGCTAATAGGGAGACCACCCGACCCTCGACGTCTGCGCCTTCTAGAGGCAATACTCATCCAGGAGCAAAAGCCCTCCATGAATACGAAGCAGGAGGCCCTTTTACTCCCGACCTGTATACAAAGAAATGCACTGGTAATATAAACACCATCATATCACCGCCCAAAAATGTCACAATTGAAGAAGAAAATAACTCCGAAGATGACTTTAATACCATCAGTAAGACCAGCAGTGATATCACGCAGCCATTGAACAATTGAAATGAAGTCCAGTGTGACGCCATGCAGCTGAAAAGATTGGCACGCCTGTTGAGCATGCGCTCGGGAACAGGTTTCATCCTGTAGCCAGGCAGCCAATCGTAAAGCAGCTTGCCATTCATTAGGCAATGACAAAGCAGTGGCATGAAAGCAGATGGACTTACCTTAAAGGATGTCTGGAGTCTCAGACAAATCGTCGCTGCCCAACAAAAGGAATAGAATTGAATTTTACCTTCAATAAACTCTACGGGATATACCCTGATAATTTGACTCCCCCCCCTATTTTAATAAAGTTAAAATCGACTTTGAGAATTACCTAATTGATACATATCAACCTCTGGTGCGTTGCTCACCAGTTTAAACAACAATGAGACAACAATAATTAGAAAAATAGAGAAGAACCTTTATAAAATCAATGCAGCTGAGGCAGCAATTACTTGTAAATAATAATGATAATAATATAATAATTAATATGTAACAAAGTTGAAGGTGATAGCTGCATCAGCAACATTCAGTCTGTATAGAGTTTTCGCTATTTTTTTGAAAATTTATTTTTCTATGTTACTCCATTATGCCAGTAACAAGCCAGTGTTTGTCATATTTGGATAGGGAAGCAGGTTGCAAAATTGAATAATTTAATTTCTAATGAATACAGTATAACAGTTACACAATACATTGGTAACTGAAATCAGGAATTCATCTTCCTTAGAGTTGTCCTTCACGAGAAAGATCGCGTCCAAAAGCGGAAGTCCGCTGTCATTGGCGAAGTCTTGTTCTCTATATATGAGAAGGTCAGTGGGGACAAATTAGGCTGCCCACTGACTGAAACTCCAAATTTCAGTTACCAATGTATTCAGTAACTAATAGACTGTATTCATCGGAAATAAAACTATCCAATTTTGCAACCTGGTTTCCTCTCCAAGTATGATGAATATCAGCGTGTTACTGGCGGAATGCAGTAACCTAGAAAAATCAATATTCAGAAAAATAGAAAAGATTTTATACAAACTGAATCCAGATGAAGCAGCTATCACCTTCAACACCACAAGTTTAAAAGAGGGTTTACTTTTTATTTATAATAATAATAATGATAATAATAACAATAAAAGATTCTGCAGATAATACTTAATAATTGCAAAAAAAAGTAGAGTAATTATACACAGCAACTCAATCCACACCTCACTATCCCATCTGTACTACATTTTAGATCTTACCACATTGCTCAAGATGCATTGTATTAGCAATTGCTTCTGTTTATCAGACGAGTGATCAGACTAGACATTGTTTGACTATGAATGATTATTAAATTATCCAGACAGTTATCAAAGAACATCTGCATGGAGGAGTAGTAGCGAGGTGCGTTTGTGGAGTGTCTCAGATTGTTGAACGGTAAAACGTATAATGGCCTCTCGTTTGTGTTTAGCTTTGGTGGGAGATGTGTATAGGTTAAGTGAGGGTGTATGTTTAGATTTAGTGAGGATGTATTTAGGTTTAGCAGGGGGTGTGTTTAGGTTTAGGGGGTTATATTAGTTAAGGGGGGTTTAGGTTTAGTGGGGGGATAAATGTGACAGTTACCATAGTAATATCTAGATAAAATGGAAAATCACCACAGTAATACCTGGAAAAAAGGGACAGTAAGCACAGTAATACCTAATATCTGAATAAAATAGACAGTCACCACAGTAATACCTGGATGAAATGGACAGTTACATGGGACAGTTAGCACAGTAAGGCCAGGCGCAAATCCCCTCAATTCCCTTCATCTCCGTCTCGCCAGCTGTGTGAATGCCAAATTCTCCAGGGATTTGAATTGGCAAGTTAGAATTGGTAGGTCACCTAGTATTTGAAATCCTAACTCATTTACACAACCAGTCACTTCAGAAATGTAACCCAAAACAGCCTTTTATTTGCTGCCACCACTGTTAATAGGCCTAATAGGAGTATTGACTTTTCCCTTTTAGGACTATATATCTGGTAACGTGAACCAGAGCGAGGCACTGAGCGACTTTCTCTCTCTCTCTCTCTCTCTCTCTCTCTCTCTCTCTCTCTCTCTTTTTCTCTCAACCAACCAACCGATCCTCGCGCAATCCACAAATCACAATTATCTCAGGTACCTAAATCAGACTCGTGAATTACAGAAATACATTTATTTAAGAATAAAGGGATTAACTAAATAAATCAAATTCTCAAAGAACAAAATGGTTGACTGAACAAGTCAAATTCTCAAAGAACAATGCACCACTGTTATCTCAACTCAAACGAAACTCCAATAACCCTGGGGGTTGGACCAAACCTGTCCATCCCTTTCTTTACGATAATGAGACATTAGTCAAAAATTAGGCAACTAGAAAAGTCATAAAACTGTCTATAATCAACACCACTCCATTAGGGGAAACTCCAGACTTCCTGGTTTTCCAGGTTACCGGACATACCAGAAATGTCTGTTAGAAAAAAGAAAGGAAAGGAACCCCACATAAATAAATTGAAAATAAACCAAAATGACATAAATTATAGAGTCATATGAAAAAGGACATCTCTGAAATAAAGGTTTAAAATACAAAAAGACAAAGCCACACTCGGCCTTGAAAGTAGGCTTACCCATTTCAGCTGTGAACACTAGACCTTCACTAAAAACAAGGCTGCTTCTCCAACTTGGGTGATTCTCCATCCTAGTTATCTCACCCTCCCATTATGTAGGGGAACAGCTGGTATGTACACATGCACGAACTTTCTCACAAGACACGTGCCTTAATAAGTTTTCACTGATTCGTCACAAGTTCGTCACACTAGAAACGATGCGTGTTGTCATATACAACTCATTATCACACCATCAAAATCTACACAAAACTAGATCCTTTTTTCCGCTCATGCACAGACACAAACCATGGCCTGTCTTGCTGAGGCAGCAACCTTTGACATCGTGCCACCCAAAATGATGCGTCAACATTTCTGGCGCTCGCTTTGTCACCATGGGTGCTAACGCTGAATTTATATATATATATATATATATATATATATATATATATATATATATATATATATATATATATAGGTGTCATTTTTAACTATTCCTAATTTTGATAATGCCTTTTTATTTATCTTTATATATTTGGTTTTATGTGATTTCATTTTTTAGAGTAACTTGTATTTCAATGTTGTGACTTTCCTTGTATTGCTTTATTCAATGAACTTTTTATGTCAACAAAAATAATGTAATGCTTGTGTATATCAGTTTTTATCTTTTATTTTATCCTGGATTATGAGACATTGGTCTCATATATATATATATATATATATATATATATATATATATATATATATATATATATTATATATATATATATATATATATATATATATATAATATATATATATATATATAAATCAGAAGGCGTTGAAGAAGACAGCATTAAACATATGGGACTTTATTCTTATCGTGATGTTTTTTGAGACCAATGTCTCATAATCCAGGATAAAATAAAAGATAAAAACTGATATACAAAAACAGCATTACATTATTTTTGTTGACATAAAAAGTTCATTGAATAAAGCAATACAAGGAAAGTCACAACATTGAAATACAAGTTACTCTAAAAAATGAAATCAAATAAAACCAAATATATAAAGATAAATAAAAAGGCATTATCAAAATTAGGAATAGTTAAAAATGACACCTTGTCTCAACGACGTTCGGTTGCTATATGGGAAATGCATCGAAAGTAAGCAAGAAGAGGAGCCTGGTTTAAGCTATGTACAAAGGAACAGATAAAGAGTGGTGGTTTAAGGTTGGAACTAGTTTCTTTATAGCTGAGATTCTAAAATTGAAAGGTGATGTTCGTATGGACTTGATAACAATATCTTGAAATCCTTAGTTTATATTATTTTTACAAAATTTCCCATGATTTCTAATGTTAGATAGTTCTGGGTTGGACAGTTTACACCCTGTACGGAAAACTAATGCCCATATGTGCATCACATCTCACCTTAAGCAAGCGTGAATGTTTCCAACATAACTCTGCCCATTGCATCAGCAGTAAGTATAAATGTAGACAATGCTGGATTGCATTAAGGGAGGTCTGAAGTCTGTTGAAGATGCCTCAGTGGCATCAGCTCCAGCTGCTGCAACAACCGGGGCATTGGCATTTGTGCCTGTACCTATGCTTCTTGGCTCAGTTCCTTGAGTTCATCGACCAAATTGGATTCGGCAGAGAGCTTACTCCAGGACTGGTTAGCTGCTGATGGAGGGGGAGAAGAGGATGTAACTGTTTGTTATGGGTTCACAATTAGGGGTGACTGACTCCGTGGCATTTTGTAAGGCAGCACCGGTGGTGGAGCATCCGCTATGGTCACGTGTGTCCTGGGGGATTGCTATTGGAATTGACTGCCTCGACTGCCAACGTTGGTAGCGGCACCAAGCAGGAGGAGGAAAACGAGGCTGGACTAGGAGCTCTGTGAAAGAGACTTGAGGCTTGCCTTGACACTGGCACTGAGGCCGTTCCAGGAGTAGTGAGAGAATTCGTACATAGCTCAACATCCATGATGGGTGGAGCATACCACTACCTGGTGGCACTGGCTGTGTAAAGGTAGATCTTGGACGACCATAGAATTGGTGGAGATATGTAAGGGCAGGGGCGCTGAGACTGTAAAAAGATAGGAGGAGACATAAAATCTTGTCCTAGCGGGATGTCATAACCTCCTGAAATATAGATACCTACTGCCACACTATATATCTTAGAGCGGTGAGGTCATGTGACTCTCAACCAGACAGTAGGCAAGAACATTTTAATATGGTTGAGGCTCTCTATTATGACGAATTGGTGCCGAGCAACCTGAACTCCATAAGGGATTTTATCCTCTCGAATGATAGATATCTGCACACTAGTGTCAAATACTCAAACTTGGTGGGCAGGATAGTGACCTCTGGGGAGTACAACAAATATAGGCCCTGAGCTGGAGGGTCTAGAAGTGAAGGATTTCTCACTGCCATTGCAATGGCAGCAACAGTAGCTTTTTTGGGGCATCCAGACCGTGAAGCAGTGTACCCACTGCCTATGCACTCTTCATGAGTCACAATAACTCATGCTGAAATCTTGCTTTCGCCTGTTGTTATGGGACCAATGGCTGTTATTCCTATTATTCTGAGGATGTCCATTCTGAGGTTTAGTAGGAGCTTGCTGTGGAGTGCCCTTGTTTATTGCAATACTCACACACAGGCTTCTGTGGAGGGTATTTGGGGGCTGGGTAGGCTGAGAGATGGCAACAGGAGGGAGAGAGAGAGAGCGGGGCAAATCCTCTTTAAAGACCTCTGCAGTGGCTGGTGGGTGCTGTTGTTTCCACCCATTTACAGCACCCCATAATGGTTTGAAGGAACTTATCCACCAAATGTGTGGCAAGATCAGAGGGAGCCTAGAACAGGAAATCCTCTAGTTATAAGAGTTCTAAGGTGTCAATGGATGTTGCGTTGGAGGCTTTCGTCCACCTCTGAAATGCTGGTGTCTTCTTGGCCACCAACTCCATCCAGATTTGGTTAGCCTTCTTGGGCATCCTCCTCCACTTCTGCTCCACCAGTCTGGGGTCAGCTCGTTAGGCCTAAGGATTTCCTCTCAGACAAGAGCGTGGTCATGCCACTCATTGAGGGGAAGGCCTGGAATGCAGTACGCCCTTTACCAGCAAGATGCTTGCCATGGAGGATGGCCACTTCCTGAGTGGTAGGACTGAAGTTCCTGGACACATGCTCGACATGATTGAGCCAGTTTTTGGGCAGGCCATTGTCCCAAGTCCTAATGAGGTTCCCATGCTGTGGAGATGAGAATGAGAAGGAGGGCATCGCACTTGGGGGTGCCAGGGTGGCACTCTGGGCTGCACAGCCAGATCGTGTGCTCTTTCTGTGGCCTCTCTCTCCTTCTGGGCTTCTCTCTCTCTGCAGCTTCTCTTATCTCTTGGGCTTCTTTCTCTCCAGCCTCCGTTTCCCTCTGGTCATCTCTTTCTGCAGCTTCAATTCTCGCTTGGGCTACTTCCTTCATCTTTTTGCTCACCCAGTTCATCAGTTTTCTACCCTCCAGCCCCAGTACTTTCCTGGCTTCGGTGAAGGCCTTAACCTCTGGTTCTGTGTTGCTGGCCAATTCTTCAGGAGTAAAACGCTAGTAGCACCAGCCTGGGAATCTGGGTATATGCTCACGGGCACTAGCCTGGAATAATAAGATGGCAGACAGTCACAAGACTGCAGATATCACTATGGGTATGCAGAAAACTCAACGCTATACCAGAGAAATAAGAAGGATCCCTATGGCTGGAATATGCATGAAAGCAGATGGGATGACAGCAAAAAGGCTGTAAATGTCCTCCATGCAAGTTTCATTAGAACGGTAATTCCAATAGACTGTGAATGAAATCCACTCAAGTACGGAATAACTCAATACGAAAGGCGTGGAAATGACAGTTGAACAATTTCTCGATGCAAATGGCGTGGGACAAACAGGTAAACAGCTGTTAAAACCAGTTCAACTGGACAGTAAATGTGAATTCCACGCAAGTGTGAATAACTCAACGCAAGTGGATCCTTGTAAATAACAGCTCAACTGGGATGTAAATGAATGTTACATTAATGCAGATAACTCTACGCAAATGTGGTAAATGACAGTTGCATCCCTGTAAATAACAGTTCAACTAGGTTGTAAACGAATGCCACATAAACACAAAAAACTCTACGCAAATGCTGTGGTAAATGACAATTAGACCTCTGTAAATAACAGCTCAACTAGGAAGCAAATGAATGCCACGTAAATGAGAACATCTCTACGCAAATGCTGTGATAAATGACAATTGAATTCCCATAAATGACAGCTAAACTAGGTTGTAAATAAATGCCACGCAAATGCTGATGTCTCGATGCAAATTGATGGTTAAAGGAAGACAAAATAAAAATTCCCAATCTAGTTGCACAAATGCGATAAACCAACTTTACAGAATTGCTTGAGATGCTGTTATAACGCAAGGCAAACTCCATTAAACTTTTGAGTTAAAGTTTTTTTTCTCACCATCTGAACCAATAGCTTTTTCCTCCCACGCAAAACTAAAAGCCTACCTGTCGCAAATTAAATTCCTGGAGAATACTTTTTTTATTCTTTTTTGTATTCATATTGACTTTTTATATAGAAAATCCTTTTGGCTTTAGTGAAGGCATTATTTATGAAATTTTCTGGATAGCATAATTTTTAAAAAAAACCTCTTTTATATGTTGAAATTCGCTGTCAATATATTATGGAACACATATTTTCAAGGCTCTTTAGAATGAAATTTATCATTATATTTTGCTTTACTTAATTATTATGAAAAGAATAGAAGTGGACATAAGCTTCAGCATTAGTCACTTTTCTGTAAACACATAAATTTAAAACTAAATGTAATAGGGTCATAGTATACCAAAACATCCAGAGAGGGCAGCTTATTTTCCACTTCATATTTCCACTGTAAATTGAATGGAAGGTCGTATGCTATTAACAAATCTCAAAAACTTTTCGAAGTCTATTTGATTACCTTGGAAATACTAAAACATCGTCGACGATATTACCCAAATATGTGGTTTTAGATTTGGATCACATTTGGAGAGGATTTCAATTTCTACAAATTCCATGCACAAATTTGCAAGTATGGGGATAAGGGTGAACCCATGGCTAAGGCAAATTTTTGTTTATAGCCTTCATTGTTGAATGAAAGTATTGTGGATGAGACACATAGACGAATCGAGTCTAAAAACTGTTCTTTAGGAATTGGGAAGTTAACATTTCTCAAATAGATAATTGTCAGAGTCGATTTTAATTTTATTAAAAATGCAAGGGGCGGTAGTCAAATTTTCAGGGTATATCCTGTAGAGTTTATTAGAGGTTAAATTCAATTCTATTCCTTTTGTGGGGCTGCGACATTTCGTCTATGACTTCAGACATCCTCTTAGGCAGGTAGGTGATGGACTAAAGTGAGAGGGTGACTACGTCTGCTTTTATAGTGGCGGGTGCAATGGGGGACTTCATGCCCCTGCATTTTCATTCACTAATGAATGGCGAGCTGCTTTACGATTGGCTGCCTGGCTGTGTGCTGAAACCAGTTCCTGAGCACATGCTCAACAGGCGTGCTCATCTTCTCATCTGCATGGCATCACGCCGGACTTTATTTCAATTGTTCAATGGGTGCATGATGTCACTGCTGGTATTAAAGTCATCTTCAGGGTTATTTTCTTCTTGAATTTGGGCATTTTCAGGTGGCAATATGGTGGTGTTTGCCGTTACTGGTGCCAATCGTAAAGCAGCTAGCCATTCATTAGCCAATGAAAAAGCAGTGGAGACCCCCTCAAGCAGACGAACATAGTATACCAATACATATGCCCCGCCCAAGGATGTCCTGGGAAGTACATTGGAATGACTACAATACATCCGGTGAAGAGAATCTCCTGTCATGCCCAAGAAGGGGCCATCAAGAATCATGCCCTCACTGCCCGCTGAGACACAGTCTCCTGCGACTGTATTATCTGCAAGACCTGGGTAATAGGGAGAGCGCCCGACCTTCGACATCTGCGCCATCTAGAGGCAATACTCATCCAGGAGCAAAAGTCCTCCATGAATACGAAGCAGGAGGCCTTTTTACTCCTGACCTGTATACGAAGAAACGCACTGGTAACGGCAAACACCACCATATCACCGCCCAAAAATGTCACAATTGAAGAAGAAAATAACTCCGAAGATGACTTTAATACCATCAGTAAGACCAGCAGTGATGTCACGCAGCCATTGAACAATCGAAATGAAGTCCAGTGTGACGCCATGCAGCTGAGAAGATTGGCACGCCTGTTGAGCATGCGCTCGGGAACAGGTTTCAGCCTGTAGCCAGGCAGCCAATCATAAAGCAGCTTGCCATTCATTAGGCAATGAAAAAGCAGTGGCATGAAGGCCCCTGCTGCACCGCCACTATAAAAGCAGACGGACTTACCATCTCAATTCAGTCCATCACCTACCTCCGCCTTAGAGGATGTCGGGAGTCTCAGACAAAACGTCGCTGCCCAACAAAAGGAATAGAATTGAAAAAATTTGACCCCCCCCCCCAACCGCATTTTTAAAAAAAAATAAAAAAATTAAAAATCTACTTTGAGAATTACCTAATTGAGACATGTCAACCTTTGGTGCGTTGCTCACCAGTTTAAACAACAATGACACAACAATAATTAGAAAAATAGAGAAGAACCTTTATAAAATCAATGCAGCTGAAGCAGCAATTACTTTTAAATAATAATAATAATATAATAATAATATGTGAAGTTGAAGGTAATAGCTGCATCAGTCTGTATAGCTGCATCAGTCTGTATAGAGTTTTCGCTATTTTTTTGAAAATTTATTTTTCTAAGTTACTCCATTATGCCAGTAACAAGCCAGTGTTTGTCATATTTGGAGAGGGAAGCAGAGTGCAAAATTGAATAATTTAATTTCTAATGAATACAGTATAACAGTTACACAATACATTGGTAACTGAAATCCGGAATTCATCTTCCTTAGAGTTGTCCTTCACGAGAAAGATCGCGTCCAAAAGCGGAAGTCCGCTGTCATTGGCGAAGTCTTCTTCTCTATATATGAGAAGGTCAGTGGGGACAAATTAGGCTGCCCACTGACTGAAACTCCAAATTTCAGTTACCAATGTATTCAGTAACTAATAGACTGTATTCATCGGAAATAAAACTATCCAATTTTGCAACCTGGTTTCCTCTCCAAGTATGATGAATATCAGCGTGTTACTGGCAGAATGCAGTAACCTAGAAAAATCAATATTCAGAAAATAAAAAAGATTTTATACAAACTGAATCCAGATGAAGCAGCTATCACCTTCAACACCACAAGTTTAAAAGAGGGTTTACTTTTTATTTACAATAATAATAATGAAAATAATAACAATAAAAAATTCTGCAGATAATAATTACAAAAAAGTAGATTAATTATACACAGCAACTCAAGCCACACCTCACTATCCCATCTGTACTACATTTTAGATCTTACCACATTGCTCAAGATGCATTGTATTAGCAATTGCTTCTGTTTATCAGACGAGTGATCAGACTAGACATTGTTTGACTATGAATGATTATTAAATTATCCAGACAGTTATCAAAGAACTTCTGCATGGCGGCGTGATAGCGAGGTGCGTTTGTGAAGTGTCTCAGAATGTTGAACGGTAAAACGTATAATGGCCTCTCGTTTGTGTTTAGCTTTGGTGGGAGATGTGTATAGGTTAAGTGGGGGTGTATGTTTAGATTTAGTGAGGATGATTTAGGTTTAGCAGGGGTGTGTTTAGGTTTAGGGGGATATATTAGTTAAGTGGGGGCTTAGGTTTAGTGGGGGATAAATGTGACAGTTACCATAGTAATATCTAGATAAAATGGAAAATCACCACAGTAATACCTGGAAAAAAAAGGGACAGTAGGCACAGTAATACCTAATATCTGAATAAAATAGACAGTCACCACAGTATACTGGATGAAATGGACAGTTACATGGGACAGTTACCACAGTAATGCCAGGCGCAAATCCCCTCAATTCCCTTCCCCTCCGTCTCACCAGCTGTGTGAAAGCCAAATTCTCCAGGGATTTAAATTGGCAAGTTAGAAT